>NW_007580360.1:47805-50414 GCF_000690725.1 Stegastes partitus | reverse complement strand
ACCTGTAAAGACAAGACGTAGTCCACCAGAACACCTGTAAAGACAAGATGTAGTCCTGACAGGCGTGGCGGAATTACGCTGTATAAATACTGACCTCAACTGTGTTGTGTGTCTGTGTGTTGTGTGTTGTGTGTCTGTGTGTGTGTGTCTGTGTTGTGTGTCTGTGTGTCATGTGTCTGTGTGTGTGTCTGTGTGTTGTGTGTCNGTGTTGTGTCTGTGTTGTGTGTCTGTGTGTGTGTCTGTGTGTGTGTCTGTGTTGTGTCAGCGCTCAGCAGAAGAGCAGTCAGATGAGCAAGAAGAAGGCAGCAGGAAACCAGGTGAGTCTCTGCAGGTAACCGGGGGGCGGGGCTAAAGATGGATGAATGGATGAAGGACAGACTCATTCATGTGTTGCTCTCTTCTCTCCTCACTCCTTCTCTCCATCCCGCTCTCTGCCTCTGTTGCCGTGGCAACCAGGACGAGATCATGGTGAGTGTGAGCGTGCTTGTGTTGCTGACAGTGTGTCTCCACACACGTGTGTGTGTTCACGGGGACGCTGTGAGCACCGTCCCACCATCTGGGGACAGGAAGTCCTTATAAGGTCGACTGATGTGGCTGAGGTTTAGGGTTGTGTCAGGGTTGGATTAGCTTGAGCCGAGGCTCAGCTTGGGTTTATGTGAGGTTCACAGGTTTGTATTTGGCCCAGGTTAGATTTAAGTTGGACTGAGGTTGGGTTTTGTTAGATTTATGTTAGGTTTAGGTTAAGTTTACGTTAGGTTTAGATTAGTTTTAAATTAAGCAAATGTCATAAAATATCTGAGTTTGTATTCATACTGGGTTTACTTCAGGTTAGGTTTACATTAGATTTACATTCGGGTTTGGTTAGAGTTTAGTGAGTCAGGGTGACGTCATGACACAGGTTGTCACAGAAAGTCATGATGTAAGTTTGATTTGAATACACCTGAAGCTTTGTCAATACCTGCTGATACAGGGATTGATGGATCAGAAATCAGTGACGTGGTTTTTCATTGGTCACCAGTCATGTTCTCCTGATGCCATTGGATATGACTGATGACATCACACCAACCACATGTTTCTCTGATGACGTGTGCAGGTGATCCGTAAAGGCTGGCTCACCATCAACAACATCGGCATCATGAAGGGCGGAGCCAAGGAGTACTGGTTCGTCCTGACGGCAGAGACGCTGTCATGGTACAAAGATGATGAGGTGACGCACAACAGACGCACAGCAGACACACACACACACACACACACACACACACACAATCAGGTGGAAAACCTTGTTGTGTTGCCCTCCGCAGGAGAAGGAGAAGAAGTACATGCTGCCAGTGGACAACCTGAAGCTGAAGGACATCGAGAAGAGCTTCATGTCCAGCAAACACATCTTTGCCCTGTTCAACACCGAGCACCGGTCAGTGTGTGATCAGTAATCAATATGTGCAACACAATATGTGTGTGTCAACGTTGTGTCGCAGCTACACGTCTGTCTGCTGTGTGATGACACAAACATATATGTTGTAGGAATGTGTACAAAGACTACCGTCAGCTGGAGTTGGCCAGTGAGTCTCAGGAGGAGGTGGACAGCTGGAAGGCTTCTTTCCTACGAGCCGGAGTGTACCCTGAACGCAGCGTGGTACTGCATTGTTACAGTACTATTACTGCATTATTATTATATTATTACTGTGTTGTTACACTATTATTACTATATTGTTGCTGCACTTTTAGGTCATCACTACATGATTGTATCTTGCGGTTGCTGCATAACTACATCGTTCTCAGTACTTTTGCAGAACTTTTTTTGTTGACGTCCTGCATCACTCTCAGTACTTTCTGTTGCTACAGTGCTACATTATAGCTGGTATTTAATTACTGCAGTAATACATCATTATTAGTACGCTATTACTGCAGCACTTTGTCGTTGGCAGTACTTAGCTTGGTACTTACTGTAATTACTGCAGTATTCTTACATTACTGTGGTTGTTAAAAGTATTCTCTCTGTTTTACTTCGTCTGCTGGAGGACAAAGAGAAGGTCAGTCTGTGTGTGTGCAGGTTGTGTGTCTGTGTGTGTGCAGGTTGTGTGNCAGTACTACTACTCAGTACTACTACTCAGTGCTACTACCCAGTACTACTATCCAGTACTTTTACTCCAGCAGCGGTCTCAGTCGATGGCCGCCCTGCGCTGCTCGTAGCATCTCTTAGCTGCTCGTAGCATCTCTTAGCTGCTCGTAGCATCTCTTAGCTGCTGTTCTCTTCCCTCCTGCTCTCGGCGGCGGTCGGCGTTTGCAGCTGGCTCAGTACCCGATGCTCAGAGAGGAGATGGAGAGGATCGTGACTCAGCACATCAGAGACCGAGAGAGTCGCACCAAAGACCAGGTGAGTCACCTGATTGTCACGTGATCAAAGTGTTGATTTGTGTGACTGCGTGTTTTACGTCACTGGTCGTGTCCTGTCAGGTGGTCCTGCTGATCGACATCGAGCTGGCCTACATGAACACCAACCACGAAGACTTCATCGGCTTCGCAAAGTGAGAACTTCCTAAAAACTCACACACAGAAAATAAACAAAATGCCGCTGAATGTAAAGATGAGAGCGTGTTCTCAAGACAAGA
>NW_007580360.1:31107-44233 GCF_000690725.1 Stegastes partitus | reverse complement strand
ATGTTGTGTGTCTGTGTGTGTGCAGGTGGAGTCGGAGGAGTCCAGTGGTGACGGTCATATCCACAGTCTGGACCCTCAGTTGGAGCGACAGGTGGAGATCGTCAGGAACCTGGTGGACTCGTACCTGTCCATCATCCACAGAACCGTCCGAGACCTGATCCCCAAAACCGTCATGCACCTGATGGTCAACAACGTATGACAACACACACACACACAAACACGTCACACACCCGATGGTCAGCAACTTACGACAACAGACACACAACCATCATGTGACTCTCTCTCCTCAGACGAAGGAGTTCATTCACGCCGAACTGCTGGCTCAGCTGTACTCCTGTGGAGACCAGAACACCCTGATGGAGGAGTCACAGGAACAGGTGAGACGGACAGACAGGTGAACAGACAGACAGGTGAGACCGACAGGCCGGTGAACAGACAGGTGGACAGACAGGTGTCCTGTGTCCGGTCCAGGCGCAGCACCGTGATGAGATGCTGCGGATGTATCACGCTCTGAGGGAGGGCCTCAACATCATCGGTGACATCAGCACGTCCACCATCACTACGGCGATGCCTCCGCCGGTCGATGACTCGTGGCTGCAGGTGACCGGGATGCCGTCGGGTCGAAGGTAACCAGGCGATGCCGCAGGATTCCGTGGAAACGGCAGGTGAGCGCCGTCACTGAGTCTGTGCTGGTCTCTGCAGGTCTCCCATGTCCAGCCCGACCCCTCAGCGCCGGGCCCCTCCTGGACCGCCCCGACCCGGCGGCCGGGCGGCTCCGGGGCCTCCGTCTCGACCCGCGGTGTCACCTGATCCTGGACCGCCCTCAGTGCCATCCAGACCCAACAGAGCTCCCCCACCTGGAGTCCCCAGGTAACTCTCCTCTGGTGACGTGACGATAACAGGAACCAGAACCAGACCGGCTGTCCGGTTCTGTGTCCATACGTCACATGTGAGAACCAAAAAGTTACTGATTAAGATGAATCTGACAAGTTTGGTTCTCTGAGGTCAAGTTCTGGACAGAACCGTCACTGACCCACAAACCTTCACTGCTTCACTCCTTCATCCATGCACAGTTCTGTCAGTTCTGCAGAACGGTTCCAGTTCTTTGTCCAGACGTCAGGCTGACTTTGCTTTGTAAGAACCTGCTTTAACGTTGTTGTCTTACGCCGTCACATAGACGTAAATCCTAGAACTTCATGTTCTGATATCTGTGGTGGTTCTCCCATTGCACTGTGAGACACCTTCACTGTGAAGGTTCTGAGAAGATCCAGGTGCCAGTATGGATCAGAACATTTTCCACATGAAGGTCTCACAGGAGGAACTGAGCAGAGAATGAAACTGTGATTTAAACTGTGACCTGAGTGTGCTTCCAGATGTTTGCAGATGTTCAGAGTGTTCAGTTTGACGCAGCACACGGACCCACAAATATCTGCAGAACTCACTGAGCTGAAAACGTTTCCAAATTGACGAGATTCTCTGGTTCAACATAAACGTACATGAAACAGCTGAAGACCTGCAGCTGCTCGTCTTCACTGAATCTGAAGTTCTGCATCAAACTGGACACAATCTGAAAATGAGTTTTATCAGACAGAGAAGAAGAAGACGTTAGGTTCTTCTTTGTTGGTGCTGTAGGAACAAACGCAGCGATCCACAAACAACCTGCACAGACATGGAAAAGAAAGGCGCTCTTTCTTTCTTCATCATCTTCATTCCAGACTCCCGTTCTGGGAAATCTTTTTCATCTGTGTGAGTCAACTGCTGAAACAGGTCCAGTTAGCTTAGCTTAGCACAGACACTGAAAAGGTGGGAACTGTGAGCCTAGCTTAGCACAAAGACTGAAAAACAGGTGGGAACAGTTAGCGTAGCTTAGCATAAATACTGAAAACATTGGGAACTGTTAGCCTCGCTTAGCACAAAAATATTAAGCGGGGGAAACTGTTAGCCTAGCTTAGCACAAAGGCTAAATAAGCTGTGTAGTAGTCACACAGAGATGAAACAGATTTTCATTTAACTGACTCACAACTCCAACATCCACCTGGAGCCATGTCTGTCCGTCTGTCCGTCTGTCTGTCTGACTGTCTGACTGACTGTCTGTCCGACTGTCCGTCTGTCCGTCTGACTGTCTGTCTGTCTGTCTGTCTGATTGTCTGACTGACTGTCTGTCCGACTGTCCGTCTGACTGTCTGTTTGTCTGTCTGTCTGTCTGTCTGACTGACTGTCTGTCTGTCTGTCTGACTGACTGTCCGTCTGTCTGACTGTCTGTCTGTCTGTCTGTCTGTCTGACTGACTGACTGTCCGTCTGTCCGACTGTCCGTCTGACTGTCTGTCTGTCTGCCTGACTGTCTGTTTGTGTGATCCTGTTCTCACAGTACCTTTTAAGGTTAACCAGGAAGCTCTCAGGTGTGTCAGTGTCAGAGCAGGTAGCCCCGCCCCTGGCTCCTCCCCCTCATATTGACCATATATGGTTATTCTTTCAGAATCTCAATCAGTGACCAGTGAGGAGTTCACCAATGGTACGTCAGCTGTCAGTGTGATGTCACTGTCTTTCACCAACTCTGTGTGTGTGTGTGTGTGTGTGTGTGTGTGTGCCTCACCATCCAATCAGATCGCAGTCATCACTATGTGACCCCGCCTTCTCCCTCATCATTACGGTTAGCTGTGTGATTGACGGCTCCATCGACCACTTACTGACTGTGTGTCTCTGTTGCTTTTATTTGTTTGTGTTTGTCTCCAGTCGGAGGGCTCCTGCATCTCCATCCAGATCCTCCAGACCCGCCTCTGACTCCGCCCTCTGACACCACACAAAATATACACAGCAAATACACAACATACGCAACATGCAGAAATATTCACACATGTATGCACATGAAACACGTGTAAGAGTGAATAAGATGAGCCAGCTGATGGTGACAAATGTTCCATACGTGGCTGCAACTGGTTCCAACTGGTTCTGATGACCTGGATCAAACTGGATTTGACTGGTTTCACATAGCTGAATGGGATTTCAGCTGGCTCCACACAGTTCTGACTGGTACCATCTAGTTCTAGGCAGTAACTAAGTTCAGCTGGTTCCAGGTGGTTCAAACTACTTCTAGCTGCTTCCAAATCATTCTGAATAATTGGAACGAATCAGATTTGTTGGTTCAGACGGGTGTCAGCTGACGGTAGGTTGCTCTCACCCCTTTCAACTAGTTCCTTCTGATTCAAATTATTATGAGTGGGTCTGACTACATCAAGCTGAGTCTGTCTTGATCTGACCAACTGATTATAACTGGTTCTGATATGTTCTAGCTTGTTCGAATTGGTCCTAACTGGATCTTCTGCTGCCAACTGATTGGACGATGCCACGACCTGTTGTCGCTGGGTCCTACTTTGATCCAAAATATTATAATTGTTTTTAATTGGCTCTGAATGTTTGGAATCAGTTTTAGTGGGTTTGGGTTTTCTCTGGCTTTTTCTAGCTGGTACCAGTTAGTTCTTCCTGGTTTTACTAGTCCCCAGGTTACTGGGATGTCTCAACTGGACTCATCATAATAAATCAGATGATCCAGCTGATGTTCACCGATGTTCTTCACAAGGTTCTGGAGCACAAACATGCACAAACACAATGTGGTGCTCATACTGGTTCTAACCAAGTCCAACTTGTTAATGCTAGTGCCAGTTGATTCTAACAGGATCCTATAGATTCCAACTGGTTCTAGCCAGTTCTGGTTCATTCATATGGTCCAGCTACTCGTTTTGTTGGGTTCCAACAACATCCTGCTCATTTCAGTTGATTCCAAAAGGTTCCTTCACTTTCGTACTTGTTCAACTGGTCAAAAGTTCTTGCAGGTTCGAGCTGTTTGTATCTAGATTTAGCTTTTCAATTTTGTTCTAAATACTGTTCCCAAGATTCCTACCTGTGCTTTCCAGTAGGTCCAGTGGGTTTCAAAAAGTTTCTTCTTTTTCAGTTCCTAGCAGAAAGTTCTTCCTGGTTTCAACAGGTCCCAGGTTCCTCATTGGATGTTAACAGGTTTCTGTGTATTTGGTTTAAACTCTGTTTTGATGGATCTAAATGGATCTAAGTGGTTCCAGCTTTGCCCAACAGGATCCATCCTGCTATTTCTAGTTCCAGATAGTTTGATCAGCAAGAACACTGATGTTTTCAACTGATTCCAGCGGGTTTATACTCGTTCTACCTGGTTTACATGTGTGTTCCAACTGGATGTTGTAAGTTCCTGTTGTTCCAACATGTTCTGGTAGGTTGTAAGGTTGGTGCAACAGGTTCTCTCTGGGTACATGTAGTTCCTTCTAGTTTCTGCTGGATCTGTCTGGCTTCCTGGCTCTTAATAGCGCTGCATGCTGTGTTTGCTCAGGTCACTTTCTAACACAGTCAATGTTTGCTCCTTCCCAGCTGCAGTCATTTGTTCTGCCAGTCAGAGAACCGCTCAGTCAGTAGAGTCCTGATGCCGTTCTGTTCCTTACTGGGATGATGGTGACAAATGAATCCTTCTGAATCCTGCATCAGTTGTTCTGTTCATGTAGAATACGTTAAAACTTTACCTCTTGTATTAAACAGCTGCTTACCTTCTAGTTCCAGTGTTTCCATTTGGTTCTAAATTGTTTCAGTAGTTTCTGACTCATCTATCTGGCTCTAAATGCCCTCACTGGAACCGGTTCCCTGTGGTTCTAGTGGTGGGTTCCATTCTTACTGGTCTGAGATAGTTTACATTAATTGGTTGTACATGGACTGTCCTGGTTTCCACCGGTTCTGATCAGTAGCTTGAACTGGATTCTACTGGTTCCATATTGGTTCCAACCAGCAGTGATTGGTTCCATGTGGTTCTAACAGGCTTCAAGTAGCTCCAACATGTTTGTATGGCTTTCAGCTGGGTCTAACTTATTTCAGCTGGTTCTAACTGGTTTTCATGAATTTTAACTTTTTCTGACTGGTACTAACTGGTTTTGATTGGTTCCAATTGGTTTGTGCTGGACCTAACGGGTTCTGACTGGTTCCCACTAGTGCCATCAGAGTACTGTTTGTGGTGGAACCGTTCCCCTGTAACCCTTCCCTTGATTCACTCTTGTTCTTTTTCTTTTGTCTGTCTCCGTGTTTGTTTTCTGTCGCTGTTCTTCCCAGTCGTCCCAGTAAAGGTAGCCCCGCCCACGGAGAGAGTCCCCAGTCTTCTATTGAGGGTTGAACCGAGTGTGTGTTTGTGTCTCTACTGAACTGTTCTACTGTTCTCTGCCGATGCTGTGTTACTGTGAACCTTACGAGTAATAATAATATTGATGAGCACATTATGACTATATAGCAAACGATCAGCAAACTCCTGCAATACTGAGTGAACTTACCGTCTGCTGTCGGCCGGTGAGACTGGCGCCTGTCTGCCTCCTCATGGGACGTTCCGTCAGCTTTAGAACGTTCTGTAGATGCTGTTGAGGTAAAAACACCTCATTCTGACCTGGACGTTCAGGTTAAATCGGCTCCTGGAATTAAATCACGCTGCTGTGTTTTTGTTTTCAGTTTCTGCTTTTCTGTCTCGTATGAAACCGAGATGTTCTGATTTAAGCACCAACAGAACTTTTCTTTACAGTGTAAAGTTTAAATATCGTTTGAACTTGTGTATTTATTAATCTATTTATTGATTTATTTATGATCTGCAGTTCTTGTCTGTAAGATGGAAAATGTTTCCCACCAAACAGCTTTGACATCAGTGTTCCCACCATCTGCTGTGTTCTGTTCTACGGACATGTGACGGATCCCAGCTGCTTCTAACTGGTTCCAATTTCTTCTGGTTCCTTTCAACAAGAGTGACTTGTTCTGTGTTGTTCCAACTGAAACTGACTGGTTCTAAATGACAGTTACTGGTGGTTCTAACGGCTTTCTTGTGCTTGGTTCCACCGTGCTTCAAATGGCTGCACCTGGTTCTGATTTGTCTCAACAGAGACATGAAGCACTTCATACTGGTACCAGTTGTTTTCAGTTGGTACAACATGTTCTGTCTGGTTCAAATTCTTGCCAAATTCCTGGTTCCAGTGTACTGCAGCTGGTTCTGACTGGTCCCAATTGTTTCTAAATTATTCCTGGAGGTACTGAGAAGCTCCAGCATCCTGCCACCTGTTCTGTCTCATTCAGATTGGTGCCAATTGATCCCAACTAGTTCTAATTGATACCAACAGGTTCTAAATGGCTCTTAACTGGTCTCAGGGGATTCTTACTGGTTTCAGTTGGTTTCAGCTGGTTCTAACTGGTTCTAACTTGCTGTAACTGGTCCCAGTTGGTTCAGACTGGCCTCAGATTATTCCTGTGAAGTTCCTCAGACTGCTGGTCTCAACCTTCTCCAGCTGCTTTCACTCAGAACACCTTGTTCTGTCTTGGCCCAGTGGTTGACCAATTCTTGGTCCTAACAGGTTCCACTATGCTCCTGCCGGTTCCGACTGGTCTAACTGCTTCCACAACATTCCTGTTGGTACTAAGTAGCTCCAACTCATTGGATCCAACTGGTTCCAGTTGTTTTTAATGGACTGTATTAAGTTCCAACTGGGTCCAGACAGTTTTGACGGGTTACTTTTGGTTCCCAACATTTTGTTTGTTTGTTTGTTTTGGTTGAAAGAATCCAGCAGTAAATAAAGTGTCACTTGGAATTGTATTAAATAATGTTTGTTAGGCCATGATGTAACTTTTGGTTTCTTCTGATGTGTTTCAGTTTCTGAATGTTTGATGAACTAACTTTTTAAAGTGTTAATTCAGTTGATGACGATCTGATCAATGAGTCTGATCAATGAATTGGTTTTGTGAATCTGATCGATCAATCCAGGAGAGAAAAAACGCAGTCAGCAGTATTGATCCGTACTGACTGCATGCGGTACGACAGCTTGAATCAGACTGTATGACGGGAAGCTGCTGATCTATCTATTCTGTGTTTGTGTATCGTTGTCATGGTGATAGTGTAGTTAGTCGAGCTCCGAGCTGCGTTCAGCTGCTTCACTGTTAGCAGAGCGACAGCAGGACGTGTTTGTAGCCGTGAAGTCCTCGTGTGTTCACTTTAGTGTCAGCATGCTCACTAAACTCTGCTTTCCAAAGTGCTGTGTGACTCTGTGGTGAAGTGTTGACGTGTGCAGCAGCATGTTGAACGCAGCTCAGGACGGTAGTTCAGTCTGTACCTATCGATGTCGTCCGTGTGCTGTTTACAGGAGATAGTCATATATCAGTGAGCAACATGAATATAGAGCATCTATTAAAGTGAAATATGCAGCGGCCCACACTGTAGGGTGTGTGTGGGAGTGTGTGTTACAGTGTGTGAATGTGTGTCGTTAGTTGTGTATCTGAGTGTCAACACAGACGTGTTAACATGAATAAAGCTTTGTGTGACTGAACATGACGAGTGTCGACTCTTTGTGACGAGCTGAAGTGAGCGGCTGCTCCCTGGAGAGGACGTCGACTAACTTATTCACTCATTCATTGACAAACTCATTCATCCAATCATTTGCCAGTGAAGTCTTCAGCTGCTAACTCATGCATGTATCTGGATCTCTAACTCAGCTGTTCAGTGACTAACTCACCGAGCACCTCATCAACTAAGTCATCCTCTCGTCTTCTAACCTGACTCATCGGCTGACCCATTCAGTCTCTCACCAAATCATTCAAGTCATTTGTTCCTAAACTTGTTCATCAAGTCGAATCTCTGACTATTAATTTGAAACAAACAGGTCATTAAACTAACTTATTAACCGTCATTAGCCACTAGACCAGGAACTCACCCAGTGCTAACTAATCCACTAATCATCAACTAAATCCTTCATCCTTCAATCCTGTTCAATAAGTTACCTGCTGACCAAATTAACTAGTTCACACAGTAATGCATTAACCAGTCAAACACTAGATCCACTGATGTGCAGATTCTTCATTGGCTGTTTAAACGTAGAAGGTTCAGAGCTGTGCTGCAGCTTTCAGCCAGCAGGTGGAGCTGCAGGTTTAACCAGCGTAACCAGGTTAACCGTCATCGTCATCGTCACAGTGAAGTTAGTTTAACTGAGACTCAAAGAGGAAGACGAGGAGGAAGCGAGACAGACTGAAACGGACGGCTGCAGGACAAAGAACGACAGAAAAGCAGAAACAGACGACGAAACTGTCTGTAAATCACAGTCTGTCTGCAGACATGTCATCCAGGGCTGACAGTAAGACAGGTGAGCTGCCTTCTTCTTCTCTTTCTCTGTCTTGTGTTGTCACATGCTACCTGTTAGCCACCACAGGCTAAAAACAACCTCTTCAGGGTCTTTTGTTTTGGTAGTTGTTGATGATGATGATGATGATGATGTCGATGTCGTCCTCCTCTTCAGCCTCCCAGTTTGCGTCTCTCACCTTGAGGCTGAAGGACAAGCTCCACCCACCACGAATCAGAAGCTCTGAGCGAATCAAACACACCCAGAGTCAAAGAGTCAAACCGCCTGACCTGCACCTGCAGCAACACAAGGTACACACACTATTACACACTATTACACACACACTCTGCAACACACACTGTTACACAAGGTAGACCTTCTCAGTTCTGGACCTCTGGACTGTGTCTATCTATGTCTGCATCACGGCTCCACATGGAGAAGACCTGAACAGAGGAGGAGAAACATCTGACTGAGAGACTGGACAAAGATGGAGAAGGATCCAGAAGATCAGTGAGCAGCTAGAACCCAGTGCAGCCCAGTGTGAGCAGGAACCAGGAGGTCCAGAAGGAGCCACAGCAGCACTGATCAGGGCTGCAGTGGTCGTCCTCCTACAATGACTCCACGGACAGTCAACTACTGTCACTATGGAGCTGTGGACACCAGACAAAGGCAGCTGCTTCAGACTTGGCACAGGGCTGATCAATGGAGACCAGAGTTAGTGTGAAGCTCACACAGTGTGAAGGACACTTCAGAACATCAGCCTGAACATGACATCACTGTGACATCATCAGTGTGTGTGTTGCTGAGTAATGTTGCTCATTAAAGGTGTGTGTTTGTCAGTCTGGTGGTGTTCTGGTGGACCAGCAGCGGGCCGTCCTCAGCTCCCTGCAGTACTTCAAAGCTCTGGTGGACAGACTGGGAGTGGACAGACCCGGCCGTGACAAACTGGTCCTGGATCAGTTGGTGGTGGGCGGGCTGTTGGGCGGGGCTTCCACTGGTGTCCTGGAGGCGGTCCAGACTCTGGTCCAGCTGGAGCCACACCTACACAACAGGTTAGTTTCATCTGCCAGTGTTTGAACGTGGACCGCAGAGTGTCTCCTGACCATCAGCTCACCTGTCTGTCCTCCCCACAGCAGGACCATCTCCACCTGTCTCACGCGTCTCTACCACTCTCTGGCTGAGCTGATTCGCTGGGCCGACCAGGTGATGCTGCAGGGCGTCTCCCACGACAACAAGGAGTCAACAGAGAGCGTTACCTCCATGATTAGGGCCGTGTTGGACGACGTCAAGGTGAGAACAAATTACACTCTGGCTTGGTGTGCTTGGTTGTCTGTCTCTAAGTGTAGCCCTGTGATAGACTGGTTACCTGTCCAGGTGAACCTGTCTTCACCCTGAGCCAGCTGGGATAGGCTCCGCCCCCACCACCCTAGTGAGGGTAAAGATGTAGAGATGATGGATGGATGGACTGTTCTACACACTGGTCCTGTTGTTGTCATTTCCTTCATATCTGTTTGGCTCCTGTCCTGTTTTCTACTTCGTCTTGTCCTGAGTGTCTCAGTGGACACGAGCTGGAAGCAAAGGACAGACTGAGGTCTCCAGGCTCAGTCCGTGTCATCTGCCTTGTCTTGTCCTTTCATGTCCTGTTCTTGTCTTGTGTTGTGATCGCTTTGCTTCTCTTGTTTCCATCAGGAGCTGGTTCGACTGGCTGCAGAGAGACAAGATGTCTCCGCCCCCTTGTCTCCTGTCCAATCACAGTCAGAAAACCAAGAGATATCTGAAAGGACAGTGGGGGAGGAGGAGACCGTCTTAGCTCCGCCCAAACCTCCAATGCCCCTCCCAGAGCCCCTCCCCCTGGGCCAGAGGTGAGTCTGTGCTTACACTTGATTGGCTGACGTATTCACTCCGTGTTGGACATTAGCTGGACGGCATTTCCTGGAGAAAAACTAGTCAGATTGTGGAAAGCTCTTGACGCTTGACATCTGGACGTTTAAATGTGTTTTTGGCCTTAAGTTTATCAAACGAGTAGCAACTTCAGTGTGTTGCTGTCACAATAATATAACTGTAGTGGAGAACCTGCTGAGACGTGACCTGTTCGTCAGCAGGCTCCGTCTGAAACTTCACACTTCTGCCACATTTGGTTTCAACTGGACAAAGCTTTCAAGAGATACAGCGGTTTGAGTGTATTTGACAATCGTGACGAGCATATGGGCCATGGTTGAAGCACTTCAGCACTAGTGTGCACTTAGTGTGGTGATGGTGAGGTATGTAGGGACTGGAGTCAATAGTCAGAATTCAAAATGGCAGAAACGCCTGTGCCGTTCAGCATCATCCGCTGACACCACAAACACCAGCTGTCAGGGCTCACTGCTGCTCTGTACATGCAGGGCTGCTGTCCGCTGAGCTTCAGTGCTGCAGCTGTGGACTTTTTAAAAATGCTGAGTGTTTATTTGCAGGTGTTGAATATTCCAATAGACTTTAAAAAAAAACCATACATGGGGGCGCCGCATAGCTCAGCTGGTTGAGCTGGCGTCCCATGTACAGGGCTGCAGTCCTCACGTGGAGGTCGTGAGTTCGAGTCCCGCTCATGACCCTTTGCGCAGGTCCTTCCCTCATTCTTCCCCCCCCACTTTCCTGTCTCTCTCTCTGTCCTACCTAATAAAAACAAACAAACAAACAAACAAACAAAAACATCACAGGGGGGCGGAGCCTATCCCAGCTGACTCAGGGTGAAGGCAGGTTCACCTGGACAGGTAACCAGTCTATCACAGGGCTACACTTAGAGACAGACAACCAAGCACACTCACATTCACACCTACGGACAATTTACAATCACCAATTAACCTCAGCATGTTTCTGGACTGTGGGAGGAAGCCGGAGAACCCGGAGAGAACCCACGCTGCACGGGGAGAACATGGAGACTCCACGCAGGAAGATCCCGGGTGTCCTCACCGGGACGCGAACCGGCGACCTTCTAGCTGTGAGGCCACGGTGCTAACCACTGATCCACCTGCAGCCTGTAGTGAGATCAGTTACACTCATTTATATTAACGTGATTTGGGGTCCAGTCGATCAGCCTCTCAGTCAGTTACACAGAAACCTAAAAGTCATCTACTGAGCGCGAGCAGAAATAGATCTGTGGGTTAAACAGGAAGCAGAACAACTGAGCACATGACTCTTTGCCCCCCCACCACTTCCTGTGTTTCTGAACTGCAAGAAGAAGAAAAAGAGGAAGAAGACGCTTCAGAGCCCAACAGACGACAGCAGTTTCTTCACAGCAGAACGAAATTTGTCCAAACAGGACAAACTGAAGCTGGAAAATCATGAATGTTGTTTAACTCTGAACCTCAAGCAGCAGCTTCTGTCTCGTGGTCCTTCTCTGAGGTTCATGTTGCAGCATAAAGTCCTGCAGCTCTGAGGAACCAGAACATGAAGGAGGAGACAGAACTCAGAGACGTTGTCTGTCAGCAGGACTCAGTTACAAAATGATCTCTAAAAGTTTCAAAAGGATTTCCAGTGTTTTTAAATTTTAACTCACAAAAATAGATCTGTGTTCTGACATGCTGTCTAAATGTGTTCTTGCCAGTTAGTGGGAGTTATGAACGAGGAACCAACATGTCCAACATGTTTCCAAGTGTCCCCAGATGTTACCAACTCTGGACAACATGGAGGCTCCACATATTATAGATTAGGCATGTTGATAATTAATCCATAAATAAACCCATTAGAAACATATTCATTGAAACGGCAAAAGGTGACACGTTTCAGAAAATGTATCATAGATGAGCTGCAGTACCGGGTTGCTGTCCTGGTCACTGCTAAGGCTGTCCTACTGGAGAACTATTAAATGACTTCAATGTCTGTCTGTCTTAGTCCTCCAGCTCTGCCTCCTAAGAAGCGTCACTCATCATCAGGCCCCGCCTCCTGCAGGGTTGCCATAGTAGCACCATGGAGACGAGAGCCTGACGAGGACAGACAGGTTCAACAGGTGTGCACATTTAATTCACATTTTTTATTTTTTATGTTTCCACAGCAACGTTTTTACTTTTCACTGTGTCTCTATTTCAGATTGTCTGTCTTTTATTTTGAAGCTCAAACCAGATTCAAACTAGATGTATGTATTTGTTTCTGCTGATTGATCTGTTTGTGCTGAAGTTATTTCCATGTGTGTGTGTGTGTGTGTGTGTGTGTGTGTGTGTGTGTGTTTTGCAGGAGTGTGAGGACGACTGTTGGAAGCGGCCTCCTGCTGCTGCTCAGAACACACACTGTGGTAACACATCTCGACATCTGCTGTCACTTTGACATCAAAGACTCTTTCACTGGAAATTCTTTTCCGGAAAGCAAAATAAAACTGATTCAAGGTTGACAGTCAATAAAAGGAGAAACCTCACAGAGGTAACACTTTGTATAGACCCAGTACAGTATGGCACACTCAGCTGGACCACCAGTGACAAACTCAGGTGAACTGAGAGTCAGGCTCCGCCCCCTGATACCTGACAGAGGATGGAGCCTGTCCAGATAATGGACGCATGTATAACTGAAGAATCTTAGCTTTCCAGCTGCCCTTCAATAAAAGAAACATTGAATAACATTGATACAGTGTTGTGGAATCAGTTGGAGGGTTCTGGTTCTGGTTCTGGTTCTGGTTGTGACTCTCAATGTCTTGTTCTCAGAGGACGACCCAGACTACGACTTCCTCCTCACAGACCAGTCATCCTCGGAGACGCTGCCTCCTCTGGCCCCCGCCCTGCCAGAGAAGAGACGACGCAGCACCGCAGGTGAGAACACACCTGTCGGTCTGTCTGTCCGCCTGTCCGTCTGACTGTCTGTCCGCCTGTCCGCCTGTCCGCCTGTCTGTCTGACTGTCTGTCTATCTGTCCGCCTGTCTGTCTGACTGTCTGTCCGACTGTCTGTCTGACTGTCTGTCTGTCTAACTGTCTGTCCGACTGTCTGTCTGACTGTCTGCTGTCTCTAAACTTCAGGA
>NW_007580360.1:28076-29676 GCF_000690725.1 Stegastes partitus | reverse complement strand
CCTGATCCCTGATCCCTGAACCCTGACTTCTGAACCCTGAACCCTGAACCCTGACTCCTGAACCCTGAACCCTGAACCCTGAACCCTGACTCCTGAACCCTGAACCCTGAACCCCTGACTCCTGACTCCTGACTCCTGAACCTGAACCTGAACCTGAACCCTAACTCCTGATCTCTGAATCCTGAACCCTGATCCCTGAACCTTGATCCCTGACTCCTGACTCCTGTACCCTGACCCCTGAACCCTGAACCCTGACTCCTGATCTCTGAACCCTGAACCCTGAACCCTGATCCCTGAACCCTGACCTCTGTCACAGGAGGAGGAGGGGCCAGACGTGAAGGCAGCCTCTCCTGAGATCTTATTGGTTCACGCCACAGAGAACAGTAGCAACAGTAAGTTATTTCCACAAAATACCAACCTATGTACCTGAGATACTGTTTATTCAGACTACATTTTATTCAGGTACCAACTTATTGCTGCAAGACATGATTATTTAATGAATAACACTAACTTGTAGGTGCAAGGTAGTTAATAGTTTGTGTGTCAAAATAGTAATCTGTCTGTGGAGTGCCTACTTGTGCAACATAATCAGTTGTGCTCAAAAGACAAAATGAGATCAATTGTAGAGGAAAAGTAGAAGAATCTAATCTTCCAGGACAGAAACGTTTAGCTCAGGACTACAAGTGTTTGTTCCTGCATCAGTGCAGGGCCATGAGAGAATAACTGAGCCGAAGTCTAAGCAGTGAACTGTGTGTGTTTGTAGAGCAGGACCTGTACTGCGAAGCCTTCCTCTGCACCTACAGGAGCTTCATCAGCCCCAACAACGTCATCAGCAAACTGCAGCACCGATATCCTCAAACACCTGAGTGAACTCAGACCGGGACCAGTTGCTCTTCGTACTCTGAAATACACACAGCAAAGGAACACACTCCTGTACAGACTTGTACCTGCACCATAGACAGGTGTACAGGACAGCTGTACACAGCAGGCGCGCTGCTATTTGAACAAAGTCACAGTTTCAGTATTCATCTGTCTGTTTGTCGTGAATCTTTAACTGTCCACACGTACAGACACCTGTGCGACAGACGAGAACCTGCAGCCACCAAGAACACGTTTGACCTGCTGGACAGAGTGGTGGAAGAACTCTGGTGAGACACACACCTGAACCAATCGGCGGCTTTCTGGCATGTAGCGTGTTTGGCTGTCCACTGACTGTTGGTCATGTGTGCAGTGCCACAGAGCTGGAGTCTGATGTGCTGCTGCTGCTGATGGACCTGGTGTTCAGCCTTCTACGTGGTGGAGCGCTGGGACACGCCCACCAGCTGCATTCTAACATCCTGTCCAAGATGGAAAAGAGATGGCAGCTGATTGGCTCTCCTCAGTCACTTCGCCCACTCGCTGCCAAAGGCGTGGCAGCCAGGTAAGCCCTCTCACCTGATTGAACGAAGCCATTGTATGCTGTGCTACCACTGATCAGTTTCCCTTCTTCTGTCCTTCAGACCAGGAACTCTTCTGGACTTCAGGAGTCAGGATTTAGCTGAACAGCTCACTCTGCTGGACTCTGAGCTCTTCAACAAGATTGAGGTGCACACCTGTCTGT
>NW_007580360.1:23042-24346 GCF_000690725.1 Stegastes partitus | reverse complement strand
CTGTCTGACTGTCTGCTGTCTCTAAACTTCAGGAATGACTCTCTCTCATGCCCTTCCTACCTTTGGATTTGACTCCGCCCTTCCGGGTCAGAACCCCGCCCACTGCAATGATGTCACAGATGATAATGAAACTGGCTCCTCCCCTCTGTCCCCCAGCAAGACTCCGCCCCCTCTCCCCGAGAAGAAACGACACAGTGAGTGAAAACGCAGAGCTGATCAGTAATCAATACACTGGAGTGAGCTCTGAGTTAACCTGTCTGTCTGTCTCTACCTGTCTGTCTTCAGTCCACCAGTACCTCCAGTTCTGTTCGTCCTACACTGATCAGTCAGCAGTCAGTTTCTATCAGAGACACAAAGGCAGGCAGCGAGAGCAGGTGTCACACTCTCACCTGGACACTGACTCCACCCCCTCACCTGAGCAGCTCCCAGCTCCTGCTCTACCACTGAAGAAGAAGCAGCAGGTAAAAATGAGACGATTTAGTCTCTGCCTGATGTTGGCCAGGACTTGATCAGATTGATTTTCTTGTTTTTGATATCATCAGGATTCAGGTGACAGACAGCCTGAGGAAAGTCAGAGCAGAGACAGGTGAGACATTACACCTGTACACACCTGTATACACCTGTATACACCTGTACACACCTGTACACACCTGTATACACCTGTACACACCGGAGATCGTCCAGAGTCTCCACCTCGGAGCTTACAGTCCATTTTACTTTCACAGCCCGCAGCAGGATCCAAGAGTCTGGAGGAGCAGTGAGGAGGAGGTGGATGAGGTGTTACTGACCAACCAGCAGGAGATCCTTCACAGAATCACCATGAAGGCCGAGGTAATGCCCAAACCACAGAACCCTGACCCTGGACTCCTGACTCCTGACTCCTGAACCCTGAACCCTGAATCCAGAACCCTGACTCCTGACGCCTGAACACTGATCCCTGACTCCTGAAACTTGACTCCTGAACCCTGGCTACTGATCCTTGATCCCTGAACCCTGATCCCTGATCCCTGATCCCTAAATCCTGAACCCTGAACTCTGAACCTTGATCCCTGACCCCTGACCCCTGACCCCTGACTCCTGAACCCTGACTCCTGTACCCTGAACCCTGAACCCTGACCTTGAACCCTGAACCCTGAACCCTGACTCCTGAACCCTGAACCCTGAACCCTGACTCCTGAACCCTGAACCCTGAACCCCTGACTCCTGATTCCTGAACCCTGAACCTGAACCCTAACTCCTGATCTCTGAACCCTGACCCCTGATCCCTGAACCTTGATCCCTTACCCCTGACCCCTGACTCCTGA
>NW_007580360.1:18808-19253 GCF_000690725.1 Stegastes partitus | reverse complement strand
GTCTCACCTGTGTAGCTTCCAGAGGTGTTGCTGTGGTCGAAGGAGCAGAATGAAGAGAAGAGTCCAAACCTGACGGAGTTCACTCAGCACTTCAACAACGTCTCCTTCTGGTAAACGTTGACACAACCTGCCGATCCACAGCATTCTGCTGAATCATTAGAACCTGTTCAGTCTGCTGGAGACAAACCAGCTCATGTTCTCTCTGGGTTCTGTCAGACATCACGCTGTCTTCAGGGTCCAGGGCGGTTCCTATTGATTATCGATGAAGTAATTGATCAGCTGTGTTTGATTTCAGGGTTCGTTCTGTGATAATTCTTCAGGACAAACCTCAGGACCGAGAGAAGCTTCTGCTCAAGTTCCTCAAAATCATGAAGGTGACCACTGACATGCAGCACACTGGAGTCTGGCTATTTACTGGAGCAACAGCATGTAGTGGTGTATATGA
>NW_007580360.1:11247-15200 GCF_000690725.1 Stegastes partitus | reverse complement strand
GACTGATGGGAACCACAGCTGGACTCACGGTGGTTCTCTGAGCTTCTACACCAGGGCCTGACTTTTAAACATAGTCTTTATAAAGTGTTTCTGTTCATCAGAGGAAATACTCTGCTGTGCTACTCAGAAGTAATCTGATTACTGTGTAGGGATACTGCTTTGCTGCTGTGTTCTGTTCATGTTCTACCCGACTCAGCTATGTGATGCTGGATCATACATTCAGTGGTTCTATGATTCTGTCCCTCAGCAATGCTGCAGCTCCCCCTGGTGGTGACGGCTCAGGTGGACCTGGTTCTGGTTCTGGTCTCCCTGCTGGCCCTCTGGACCAGGCTGAGCCACCTCAGCTACCCGAACGCTGTGGTGTGAGTATTTCGTCCACCTGAGCTCAGCTGGATGCAGCCGACCAGGGTCCACAGTGTGTCTGACGGTTTCTGTGTGCAGGTTCGATGAGGTCTACTACGGCCAGTTTGTGTCCCTCTACATGAAGAGAGTCTTCTTCATCGACGACAGCGGGCCGCCGCTCGGTCACATGATCCTGGCGCTCGGAGGTCGGTTACCATGTCAACTGGTGTGTGAGACGACAGGTGTGTTCGTGTCAGTAAGGGGTTTCCTTCTAACGTCTGTTCCTGTGTTGTGGTTCCAGCCTACCTGGGAGGATTCGATGGGAACTTTGTGTGGAACAGAATCGGAGCAGGTACCAACACCAGCATCTCTGCTTCCAGCCACTTTCAGGCAGCTCAAAGCTGTAAGAACCAGTTCAACCCATGTTTCAGCTGGTTCAGAGCACTGAGTGGGTTGTTTGTGTTGCCAGAAGGTGGCCAGTAACTAGTTCAAACCGGTTAGTCTCTTATTACCAGTTTGTTTGTTTTTAAGCGGGACCATCCTGCCAGTCTTCACTCACATTCAGTTCGTTCTTTCCGTTGGTTTGAAACCAGCTAAAACCAGCCTTTTCTGGTTTGAACAGGGTGAACCAGTTTAAAGTGGTTCGAAACCAGTTTATAAAACACTTCAAACCAATTTAAACTGGATTGAAACTAGTGACACCAGTTTAAAGTGGACTACAATGAGCTCACAGCAGTTTAAAGCAGTGTGTGTTTGTTTCGTTGCACAGAGTATCCCAGCGGCGTGACTGTGTGGAGCTTACGGGTTCTGCCAGCTCTGTGCGGATCTCTCTGTGTTCCTCTGGTTTACCTGCTGACTCTGGAGATGAGGTTCTCTCACCTGTCGGCTCTAGGAGCTGCCGTTCTGCTGCTGCTGGGTGAGCTGAGAACACAGCAGAACCAGTAGAACCAGTGTAGCCTGTGGTTCCGATGGTTCCCAGGTGAAGATGACCCTGTGCGTCTGTTGGACTTTCTTCTGTCTCTGCCTGAGTTTTGTCTTCGCTGTGTTTGCTGTTCTGCAGAGAACTCTCTGATCGTCCAGTCACGGTTCATGTTGCTGGAGTCCGTTCTCATCTTCTTCGTGCTGCTGGCGTTCTTCTCATACCTGCGCTTCCACAACGCCCCCACCAGGTGAGGCTCACCTGTACGTGCCACCTGCTGTGGCTGTAGCATTGATCGTGGACCTCTGTTTGTTCTCCTCAGCTCCTGGTTCCGCTACATCTGGCTCCTCCTCTGCGGCATCTCCTGCGCTGCGGCTGTCGGGTGAGAACCTCGTCTGTGTTCCGTCGGTTCTGTCCCGTGATCCAGCCTCAGCGAATGTTAACGTGTGGAACGTGTTCTGTGTCAGGGTGAAGTACATGGGCGTGTTCTCCTACCTGCTGCTGCTGGGCGTGGCCTTTCTGCACACCTGGAACCTGATTGGAGACCGAACTATCAGTCACGTGAGTCACACTGAGGCTGCTGATCAATGTTGTCAATCGCTGATCAGGTTCCAGAGAGAGAACCCTCCTACAGTTCATACCTGTACAGGTGTGGCTGGTGGTGCATTCAGGGACACTCCGATGTCTGAACGCCACATGTGTGATCAGCGTTTATCTTCTGGGTCGTCAGCAGATCAGTGACAATATGACAGAACCCATGAGAACGTGTTCTGGTTATTTAAAGGTAGAGTGTGTGTGTGTGTGTGTGTGTGTGTGTGTGTGTGTGTGCGCACGCGCAGCTGAGTGTGTGTGTGCAGTGTGTATGTAGAGTTGTGTGCCTGTTAGTGGTTCCTGTTCTGCTCTATGTGTTCTGGTTCTACATCCACCTGAGCCTCCTGAACCGCAGTGGACCACATGACCAGCTGATGAGCTCCGCCTTCCAGGCCAGTCTGCAGGTAGGCACGTATGCAGAACCTTTTCACACATACAGGTGGTTCCACTGGTTCTTTGGGTGGTTCTTGTGCCCGTTCAGGGAGATGTAGAAGTCTTAGCTGTACAAGGTTTTTGGATCCTTAACAGAGTGGTTCTTGTGCCCCCTGGTGGTCCTAGTGATCATTCATGTGGTTCTTGTGGTTGCTGGGAAGGTTCTAATGGTCCTTAAATTATTTTTATTATTCATCAGGCTCCAAACTGTCACATATGCAAAAGTCTCTGATCAGCTGATGACTGCAAGAACCAAAGATACAAGGTACACCTGAAGGGTCAGGTACACCTAAAGGGTCAGATACACCTGAAGGGTCAGATGTACCTGAAGGGTCAGGTGCACCTGAAGGGTCAGTAACACCTGAAGGATCAGTAACACCTGAAGGGTCAGATGTACCTGAAGGGTCAGATACACCTGAAGGGTCAGNCTCCATCAGAACATATGAGCAGAACTTAGTGGACTCTGGTCTCCTCCGTGCTGAGGAGGACTGAGTCTGTCAGCAGAGATGAAGACTGAAGGAACCAGAAATGGACTCACTTTAGTTTAGTTCCTGCTGTGGAGCCTGACGTTAATCTATGGATCTGAACTGGTAGTTTGTAATCTGATATCATAGACAGTACTCTGCTGAAGGAGTAATCTGATTAATGAGAGGGGTTGGATACTGTGCCTGTCTGTCTCTCTCACCTGTCTGTTTTTGTGTTCAGGGGTTTGATTCTTCAGGACTTGACCTTTGTCCACCTGGGGAATCCAGACACCTTGATGACATCACAGGGTTCAAAGGTGAACTTTTCCAAACGCTGGCAGCAGTTTAACATCCTGGATACTCTGCGGAGCTACCAGCAAGTGTCAGTTCCCTGCAGTACTATCATCAGTATTACCATCATCATCATCATCAGCAGCAGCAGCAGCAGCAGCAGCAGTGCTGTAGTGTAATTGTGTACTGCAGTATTGCATTAGTACTGTTTACTAACCCTAACCCTAACCCTTTCTGCAGCCCCTACTTGCTGCAGCCCAACGATGACATCATTTCCTTCTTCAATGACTTCAGCGATCACCTGGCGGAGGAGGCGTTATGGGAACTCTCCCTCAGGATCCGCCCAAAGAATGCTCCTCGAGCCAATCAGAGATGAGCCACAATGACAAGGCCAATCAGGAGACCCGCACATGGTGACAGCATGAAGACCAGGACAGGAACTGAGCTAACCTGGACCCTTAGATAGCTGATACAGGTGGACACACCTGGTGCTCACCTGAACTGAACTAGAACCAAACTGGGCTGTACTTGTGCCAGTCAAGGGCTAATGTGCCTCAAAGACCAGGGAGTATTCGCTGGTATCATGCTAAGGTAATCACTGTTAGCAGTACGCTGACCTTCCTGAAGTCTGTGTAGCTTCTCAGTCATCAGCTCATCATGATCCTCAACACTTAGCTTCCTGAAGATGTTTCACCATCATCCGAGGTTCTTCTTCAGTTCTAACAGACAGATGGGCAGCTTCAGGTGTTTATAGTCACCCCAGCTCACATGGCTAATATCACATTAAAGACTAGGTGTACACATACACAACAGTATTGGCTGTGTGACCACAGGCTAGCCTGGAGCTAGCTGCGGGTAACAGGTGTTAGCCTGGAGCTAGCTGTGGGTAACAAGTGTTAGCCTGGAGCTAGCTG
>NW_007580360.1:9018-10814 GCF_000690725.1 Stegastes partitus | reverse complement strand
TAGCTGTGGGTAACAAGTGTTAGCCTGGAGCTAGCTGCGGGTGACAAGTGTTAGCCTGGAGCTAGCTGTGGGTAACAGGTGTTAGCCTGGAGCTAGCTAGCTTGTTAGGGTTAGAGTTAGCTAGTAGCCTGCTAAGTGGCACTGCAGACCCTCCTGGTGAACAAAGATGGCATCTTTCATGCTCATCTCGACATCTGTCAGTCTAGGTTTGTTAACGGATCATCAGTCACGTGATTTAAATGTCAGAATAAAACCTGAAACTCCTCCTCAGTCGGCTGGAACTGAAGAAGAACCCTGAATGAAGCTGAAGCGTCTTCAAGAGCCAAGCTGAAAAGTCCTGTTGCCTTCTCCTGAGGATTAACCTGATGACACAGTGTAACTCCCCTGCTTTTACCTGATTGGTTGAAGTAGAAACCTTTATGAATAAATTTCAATATGCCAGCACTGTGTCTGTTAAATTTCATTTTAAAAACACATTTTTGTATTTTGTGTAAAGCTTAAATCAACACATGAACAGAAAGTTTCAGTTTCTGGTGAACGTCCTCTGAGTGAAGAACATCAGCTGGCTGACTGGATTTCCAAACAGGAGCTGAGTGTCTGCAAACAGCAGACGTCAGTCGATTAATACAATACAAACAGAATAAATAATAATACATTTAATTTGAAAGCGCCTTTCTCGACACCCAAGGACGGTGTACAGAAAAACAAAAAACAGTAAAATACAGACACGATAAAAAGATAAAAACAACACATAATATGGGGCGAGGGGCAATGTGGAGCAGTGAAAGTCTGAACACATGGCTTTTACGTTTTGATGTGAAGATGGGGAGGGTGGCAGAGTTTTGGAGGTCGGGCGGTGGTGAGACGGGTGGAGGGTGCAGACAGGTGAAGGAGGAAGAGGATCTGAGGGAACGGGATGGAGTGATGACATGCAGGAGGTCAGAGCGGCATGAGGGGTGAGGCTGTGAATGGACTTGTAGGTGTGCAGGAGGATTTTGTACGTGACTCTAAGTTTAACCAGGAGCCAGTGGAGTTGATGTGACGGAATGAAGGGTGGTGGTGATCCGGGTGGCAGAGTTGTGAACCAGCTGCAGTTTGCGGAGGGATTTATGAGTGGTCCAGGCAAGCGATGACAAGACTGTGGACATGGATGGCGGTGGTGTGGGGGTGAGGGAGGGGTGAGGCGATGTATGGTGTGTAGGTGGACGTAAGCAGACCGGGTGATGTTATGGGTATAAGATTGAAATGATAGTTTACTGTCGAGAATGACACCCAGACTCTGAACGTGAAGAACTGTCGATGGTGAGAGTGAAACTGTCGACTTTAGAAAGAGTGGATTTGAAGGAGGGGAGAGGGAGCGTGGAGCTGGGTGTCATCCGCAAAGCAGCAGAAAGAAACGCTGAATTTACAGAAGATTTGACCGAGGGGGAGGAGGTAGGTGATGAAGAGGAGGGGTCCCAGAACAGAGCCCTGGGGCACACCTGGGGAGGGGTCGGACGTGAACGGTTTCATCTGTATGAACTGAGTGCGGCCTGAGTGGCAGGAATGGAACCAGTGAAGGGAAATGTGAGTGAGTCTATTGAGGAGGATGGGGTCAGAAATGGTGTCAAAGACCGCACTCAGGTGGAGGAGGTGGAGGAAGGAAGGCGACCCGGTGGCAGCTGAGTGAGGGGATCATCGGTGACTCTGGTAAGGGCTGTTTCAGTGCCGTGACAGGGTGGACACCGGACTGAAAGGGCCCGTACAGGCAGAGAGATGAGTGTGGCGTTGAGAGGAAACTGTAATAAAGTAATTAA
>NW_007580360.1:3991-4698 GCF_000690725.1 Stegastes partitus | reverse complement strand
AACACCTGAAGGGTCAGATGTACCTGAAGGGTCAGGTGCACTGCAGCATTTACATTTAAAATGTGCTGCACTCATAGAAATCTGAACATTAGAACTCCTTATTTCACAGTTTCCACAGTAATCTGTGGTCACACCTGTCTGCAGGTGAGCTACAGCATCTAGTGCAGCTGCATGTGACGCATTCAGGGAACATCAGTAAATTCTAGTTGTAGTTTAAAGAAGGAATTTTAGGAAACTTCAGGAAAGACTGGAGACAAAATGATTTATTATCTGATGAAGACATTCAGTAGTTACCGAGTCAGGCTGTTCAATAATGTAACACTGTGGTAATTAATACAAATATTGATCAGCAAGTTAATCATTCCTGTTCTACACAGAAAGCAGTGAGAGAACCCGATCATGTGTTTATGTTCAGAACTCAACAAAACTTCAGCTGCTTTGGTTTTCTGAGTTCAGACGATGCAAATATTATAAATGTGTATCGTTCTCATACATTCCTCTGGTTCTTTCACACAACAAGGACTGTAGAAGAGAACAAAACATCACACAATCCTAAGGAACGCACATGAGGTTCTCCAGATAACTTCTGTCCTGTAAGGGATTATTGGTAGAAAAGACAGACGACCAGGGGTTTATGAAGTTCTCCAGAGGTTTATGAGGTTTTCCAGAGGTTTAGAAGGTTCTCTAGAGGTTTAGAAGGTTCTCCA
>NW_007580360.1:2665-3691 GCF_000690725.1 Stegastes partitus | reverse complement strand
TTTATGAGGTTCTCCAGAGGTTTAGAAGGTTCTCCAGAGGTTTATGAGGTTCTCCAGAGGTTTAGAAGGTTCTCAGGTCATGCAGGTGAACTAAGCGGTCCATCAGGAGGTTGTTGAGGTACTCCAACAGGTTCTAGGTATGTTTTTAGAAGGTTCAGTGGTGATTAGATGGACTGACTGACTTACTGACTGATTGACTGATTGATTGATTGATTGATTGATTGATTGATTGATTGATTGATTGATTGATTGATTGATTGATTGATTGATTGATCATGTGCTTCAGGGCGGTCTCTCCAGGATCACTCAGGGTCAGCCTCTGGAAGTTGCTTATGGCAGTCAGGTGACTCTGCGAAGCGCCGCCTCCCAGCCAATCCCCTGCTGGCTCCACTCACACAAGGCCAACTACCCAATCAGGTGCTGCCAACTCACACAAACCCAGCAGCCAATCAGAATCGCCCATTCAGAGTCTGACACACCTGACCTCCTCTGTGCAGGTATGAAAATGGGCGGGGCAGCTCCCACCAGCAACAGGTCACCTGTTACCCCTTCAAGGATGTCAACAACTGGTGGATCATCAAACACCCTGGCAGGTAGGTCACCTGTCTGGCAGGTGGGTCACCTGTCTGGCAGGTGGGTCACCAGTCAGGCAGGTGGGTCACCAGTCTGGCAGGTAGGTCACCTGTCTACTCAGGGCATGTTGAGCGACATAGTCCTCATCTGATTGGTCTCTGTGTTTCTGACAGACAGGAGCTCGTGGTGGACACGCCTCCTCAACCTGTCCGTCATGGTGATGTCATCCAGCTGGTTCACGGTATGACATCACGCTTCCTGAACAGGTAAACAGCTCACCTGACGGCTGTGGTGCATTCGGGACCATCTGACCAAGTGTAGTTATTACTTAGTTATTTACTTAGTTATTTTGTTGACAAACGACTAGTTGGTTGGTTTAGTAGTCACTCTGAGTTAGTTAGTTAGTTAGTTAGTTCATTCATTGACAGATTGATTGACTGACTGACTGACTGA
>NW_007580360.1:0-1707 GCF_000690725.1 Stegastes partitus | reverse complement strand
ATTGATCTGACTGACCTTTCTCTGTTTTGACCACTCAGTCATGATGTCGCAGCTCCCATGAGTCCTCATGCTCAGGAGGTTTCCGGCTACGTGGACTTTAACGTGTCCATGCCGGCGCAGAACCTGTGGAAGGTGGTGAGTTGAGGCAGCAGAGTGCCCCCCGGTGTCCCCTCAGAGAACTGCAGCTCCATGAGACGCTGAAAACAGGTTTCAGAGTTAGTGAACGTTGACAGTGTAAAGTGGATCTATGAATGAGGCCTGAAGGACGACAGAAACAAACAGGAACTGCAAACCTAGAAGCTAATTACAGACTGTCACAGTTCATCAGCTGATCAGACGTTATTTATCAATCATTAATAACTAATCTTTCATTTCAATTCCCTGTAATTCATTTTGTTTATGTATGAAAAGCAGACTTTGGCATTCATTCGTTTTCATGACTGCTGCTGTTTCATTGGACAGTTTGTGGAGCCGTTGTTTACTGAACTGTTGTTTGTTTGTTTGTTTGTTTGTTTGTTCAGGATATCGCCAACAGGGAGGCGGAGTCAGAGGTGTGGAAGACGATCCTGTCTGAAGTCCGATTGGTCCACGTCAACACCTCCGCTGTGGTCAAGGTGCTGACCTCACCTGACACGCCTGAGCTGAACGCCCATATAAGGACCTGCTGACTTGTGTGTGTGTGTGTGTGTGTGTGTGTGTGTGTGTGTGTGTGTGTGTGCGCGCGCAGCTGAGCGGTGTGTCTCTCCCAGACTGGGGTTTCCGTCAGCTCGAGGTCGTAGCAGAGAAGCTGTTCAAAGCTCACAGCAGCAGTTTGGGGTGGAACGTGGAGGAACACCGATATGGAACCAGTATGTTAGCTTAGCATTGTTAGCATCCCTCCGTATTTACTGCAGTGATGTCACAGTTACCCATGATGCCTCCCAGGTCAGGAGCAGAAGGAGCGGGAGGCGGAGCTTCACTCTCCGACGCACATCGACGTCGACAGAAAAATTTCTTTCTGGGCCAAGTTTGTGGAGCTGCAGGTACGACATCATCATGTCATCGTCCAATCAGATGGCTTGATTCCTGTGATGGTGTGCAGGCTTTTCACGTCTTTAATTATTCAGTCAGTTTGACTGAATACTGCAGTATTAGAGCAGAATCTGTTTGTCCAGAACACTCACAAAATCAACTCATCAAGAATAAATAAAAAATCAGCAGGAACTGTGATGTCATGTTGTGATGTCATGTTGTGATGTCATGTTGTGATGTCATGTTGTGATGTCATGGCAGTGGAAGATGCTAACGGTGAAACAGGAAGAGTCGGAGCACAAATACAGCTCCGCACCCCTGGAGTGGATCACCATGGAAACCAACATCGCATACTGGCTGCACGCGACAACCAACGTAACACACACACACACACACACACACACACACACACACACACACACACACACACCATGTGTCCTGTTCTGCTCTCTGATTGGCTGCATGTGATTCAGGCTCAGATCCACTTGATTGGAAACCCGGTGTCGTGGGGCGTGGCCAACCTGAGCCTGCTGGCCTATCAGCTGCTGGCAGTGGTGTACCTGCTGAGGAGGAGGCGGGGCTTGAAAGACCTACCTGATGGTACACACTGACACACACTGAGGTTCTGGTTCTGCAGAGAGATGCTCCTCTGACACGTTTCCAGCGGATTTACCTTATGTGATGTTTCATTCACTT
>NW_007580359.1:45065-49408 GCF_000690725.1 Stegastes partitus | reverse complement strand
GAGTATGAAACTGCACTTGAACCCAGTAAGAAAAGTGGTCCTCTGCATTTACCTCTTACTG
Organism: Stegastes partitus; assembly: GCF_000690725.1. Lineage (NCBI taxonomy): Eukaryota > Metazoa > Chordata > Actinopteri > Pomacentridae > Stegastes > Stegastes partitus. The sequence continues at coordinate 49,347 of NW_007580359.1, read as the reverse complement.
CGTAGGAGCAGTGATAGCCATGCCAGCCTGGGACTGACTCCAATTCTGAGGTGTGTTGGTCAAGATCAATTCCAGGAGAATCTGACATATAACATCCATGTCATATATGTTGTTTTAGGATAGTAAAATAATTATCTTTGAGCTTTAACAAAAATAAAAAAGGGTACATAGTTTGTTTCAAATCAGATGCACTGTCATCAGGAAAAAATATCCATCCCAAAAAATAAAATCCACCAAATCCCCCCTGAAATTTTTTTACAGCTCGACTACTGTACGGAGATCTTCTCATGCATATTCTAACCTATCACAGAAGCACATGGGGCCTGAGTCAGTGAGATGTTGAAGATGTCCGTGAAGACATCTGTGAGTTCCGCTGCACAGTCCCTCAGTACATGACCAGGGATGCTGTCCAGGCCTGGAGCTGTGCGTGCGTTCATCCTGCTAAGAGATTTCCTCACACTCGCTGGGGACAGTGTCATCACCTGGTCGCCGGGAGGGGGTGGGGTCTTGAGATCAGCGGTGTTGTTCTGTGCTTCAAAGCGAGTGAAGAAGCCGTTGACATGATTCAGCAGAGAGGTGGAGCTGTCACAGGGCTGCGGTGTGTGCTTGTAGTCCGTAATGCTCTGCATTCCCTGCCACAGACTTCAGGTGTCTCTGCTGTCACAGAAACAGTGGGCTATCATCCTGGAGTACTGCCTCTTAGCCCTGATGCCACGTGACAGGTTGGCCCTAGCTGTCCTCAGGCCCACCTCGTTTCCACCTCTGAAGGCAGCATCCTGAGCCCTCAGGAGCCTGTCGACCTCCTCTGTCAGCCATGGCTTCTGATTGACCCCGACAGTGATGGTCTTGGTGTCCGAAACATCATCAATAGACTTGGTGACGTAGGCAGTGGCGGTCTCTGTGTACTCCTGGAGGTCTGTGGTGGTGTTGTTGGTGGCAGCCTGTTAAAACATGCTTCAGTCAGTGGAGCTGAAGCAGCTCTGAAGTGCCTCCCAGGAACCTTCCGACCAAACTCATACTTGCTTCCGAACTGGTTTGGTGACTTTAACCAGTGGTCTGTATGCTGGCATTAGCATTAACGGTAATGTGGTCCGAGGCACAGCGGTGGGGGAGGGGCAGGGCCTTGTAAGGTCCACTCACGGGGCCTTACACATAATAAAGACATTATCCAGAGTGTTGTTTCCGCGTGTAGGAAAGTCAATTTGATGGTGTATTTGGGAAAAGTAGTCCTTGGGTCTGCATGGTTGAAGTCCCCAGCCAGAATCAGAAAATCAGAAAAGCGCTTCCACAGTGGGTGAGATGCAGGAGTGGGGGGTGGTGATGATGTGGGCTCTCGCAGCAGACTGCAGTCCAGTAGCTCTTCAACGCGTGCAGAGTTTTACTCAGAATTAAAGCTGCAAGCAGTGTTGGACGGGCCCTCACACTTCTACGTATGTCGGACGCGGCGCACGTCGGGGGTTGTGGAAGAAATGCACTCTGAGCAAGGTGACAATCATCTAACCGTAACCCTAACCACGTATGAAGTAAATACGCTCAACTGGCTAATAAAGGCAAATGCAATTGGAGAACGTGTCCTTTCATGTCTCCAGACGGTGGCGTGTGACTGTGGCTGGATAACGGCATGAGAATGTCATCAGGACAGGATTCTGATCCAACATGTAAAGTCTGAGGGGCCAGAACAGAAAGACTAAGGACAGTTTCCACCTGAGAGCTGTGACAGCTGTCTCCCCCCTCCTCACACACACATTCTCAGGGCTCTTCCAGACACAGAAACCCCTGCCATCACCCCTCCCCCACTGACACACACACACCAACACACACAGTCCTATACAGACAGCACACTAAGTACACAGGTGACCCATTGGACGGGTCCTCGCCCAACGCTTGTCAGCCTTCGCGCACCTCGGGGTGTGGCGGAAACGTGCTCCGGGCGGGACTCTGATCTGGCGAGTAGAGTTTCGACCAGATCGGAGCAAGTGTGGCCTAGTTAAGAGCCACTTCCTGTTTAGTGGCGAGCCGCGGCGGCGTGCGTGTTGGCCGGGGTGGAAACGTGCTCTGGCTGAGACTCAGAGCACGCATGTAAAATTTCAGGCCGATTGGAGCACAGACACAGCACGTCTCGTATTCTGGTGTTTTATGGCGTTGTGGCCAAATTCAGGGGGGCGCCATTTCCACGCCGTCACACTTGTGCGGACCGTTTTACTAACATTGAATCACCACCTCCTGTAGTTTGTGCTGGCCAAATTTCAGGTGTGTACGACTTTCCCTGTAGGAGGAGATAGATTTTGAAATTGGCCAAAAATGTCCAGAAGGCAACCAAGAATCGCCAAAATTGTCACCGTGTTTTTTCAAAATAACAGACTTCCTGTTGGGTTTAGGGCTTGGTGCTGATTGACGTTTTTGTGCGTCTTGACCTGCTACACATGCCCAGCGAATCTTGTAGCTGTAGGTGAAATGGCCATCCAACAGGAGTCAGTTGAATTCAAAAAACACAGCAACAATGGACAAAATGGCCATTGATCGAAATTGGACGGGCCGCCATTTCCAAACCGGGCCTCATCTGCGGAGGGTTTTGATAACTTTTAGTCACCATGTCATGTACTTTGTGCCTGCCAAATTTCAGGTGTGTACGACGAACCCCCTTGGAGGAGATAGATTTTGAAAATGGCCAAAAATGTGCTTGCCATTTTTCCAACATGGCGGATTTCCTGTCGGGTTTACAGAAACATACTAATGGACTTTTTTGTGCATCACGAGTTGGTACATATCTGTGGTGAAGTTCGTAGCTGTAGGTGAAATGTAGCCACCATGGGACTCCGTTGAAATATTGTAGGGGGCGCTGTGGAGCCATTTCTGAAGTGAGGTGTGTATTTTTCTTCCAAATTATAAAATTTTTCGCCGGGTCTGATGTGTGTGCCAAATTTGGTGAGTTTTCCAGTATGTTTAAGGCCTCACAAATGCGTGTCTTTATGGCGAAGAATAATAATTAAAGCTGCAAGCGGCATTTGACGCCCAGCGCTTGTCGGCATCGTGCGGCGCAAACGTGCTCCAGGTGGGACTCTGATCCAGCGTGTTGACTTTGAGGCAGATTGGAGCACTTGCAGCCCAAGGATGCAACCACCATGACACAGGTTACAGGGCAGAATTGAACCGCCAATCTTCCGATCATTGACCGACCCGCTCTACCACCTGAGCCAAAGCCGCCACGTAAAGTTTCTGGAAACTTCTCCTGCACTTCTCTACATGTGCACTGCTGAGCTCTGTGTTCAGTCCAGGAACAGAACATTACAAGTCCAGTCCAGCATACTTTGTTTTATAACTCTTTAAGGAACAATGACTACGTACTCACAGTCCATGAGGTAAATGAACAGGACAATGAGAAATCAGTGAAGTACACTAATGTGATTCAAGTAGCATTGGCATTACCTTTTAGAGTGTGCACAAAATAATCTTTGCTTCTCTTTTCACGGGATTCTTGGCTGTTCATATGTTATTTCTGGAAATGGTTCAACTGATTGCTTCTGATTGAACATTCAGTCTTCTGATTGAACATTCACATGCTGCAATTGTGCAAGCCACCAACTAAGAAGGCGTGCTGCGTTGAATGGCCGCTGCAGCTCTTAACATCAGCGGAAGGTGGATTCCCTCCTGCTGCTTAATTCAGTCTGACAGCGTGAACACAGAGTAAGTTGGAGGCCCAGCGCATGTCAGAGGGACGGAAATAAATGCATGTGGGGTTGAGGGTGTTTGTCCAGGACGGAGGGGAAACGTGGAGGTAGCGTGTTGCTGATACGAGTGCAGAAGGTGTCGGTGTTTATGTAAGACGAGACGAAACGAGAGCTGTGAAAAAGGAAACAAGTGAAGAAAGTGAGATAAGAACATCTGGATCCTCCATGTTCAGGAGCATCACATCTGTCAGCATCGGAAAAAACGAAGAATTAAAGCAAAGAATGCTGGAGTCATTTTAGCTGCACTGAAGCTGCCCTTTTGACTGTCTAACCCAGGGGTCGGCTCCGGATCCCTCTTTTATCGCTCTGCTGCGGCTCCTCGTGGCTTTGGAAAAAAATAATGAGTATTTTAATTTAAATGTATTAGCTCGTTAGTTTTTAAAATGTAATTCTAAATTTGAAGATTTTTGTGAACTTGTAACATTAAGATAAAACGTGTTTAATTTTTTTGTTGCTCAAAATATGCGTCACAACCGCTGATGTGCGACACTCGCTGGCATGTGCAGTGTTGCCACCTTGATGACGTTCTCGCTAAATCTGGCAACTTTCCAAAT
>NW_007580359.1:36615-44475 GCF_000690725.1 Stegastes partitus | reverse complement strand
GTGCCCGGTCAGCTGTTCTCATGACACGTCATGTCGGAGTTCCCGGTCAGCTGTCTATATAAGATACGTCACACCAGGAAGTCCGACAACTTCTGAAGTGACAGCCAAAACTGTAACTGTAATAATTGTCTCGTTATCCCGAGGCGTTTGAAAAAATGTGCGGCCATGACCGCTGTGAGGACTAGCAGCTGGAAGGAAGAGGCTGAAGACCGAGTCTGATATGATGGAAAGTTTTTATTTGTTCCTTTTTTCAATCAATAAAAGTCTTCTTCGGAGCTCGTGCTCCTTCAACTGGTAGCCAACCCTAATGAAGATCCTGACAGCCCTTTTATAGCATACCACCAGGAAGCTTAACCCACCACCACAGACATAGGGAGGTTATGTTCTTTTTCCATTATTAAATACTTAAGTTAGCATTTTTATGAAGTATTTTTGAATACAATAAAATCTATTTACAAACATTAGCACCCATAAATAATCACTGTATTTACAATATACCCGTAAAACCATAAATAAACACCTTAAACCTGAACAAAACACCCCCGCACCATTTCATCCTGTGGTTGCTAACGGAAACCTACAACAGGCGCTCGGACCCATTTGCCCGAACACCCTGCCGGACCGGAAGCACCAGGACAGGTAGGTTGCGCAACACACACACACACACATGTTACACTATATAAACATTTATGCACTCCGCTCTACTCATCCCTTGCACCATAACGAATGCACACAGACACACACAACTCTGTTATCACGACTGTTCGTATGTAACGGTAACACCTGCGTTTTGCTTTACTGGTGGCCGTCAATCACCCGCGAGCGGCCGCTCCCGCGTCTGAAAGGCGAACCACGCAATCCATCAATCATTACCATCAATTATTAACTGTGCAAATGTCTGCTTGTTTTTATGTGCAAAATGACTAATAAAGTGCTTGTTTAAAGTGCAAAGTTTCCTCAAAGTGCAAATGTGTGTTGTTAAAGTGCTCCGTGATCTCTAAAACCCGGTGATATTCACACACCGCCCGCGGTTGTAACGAAGTTCCTCTTCGTTACAACCGCTCTCGGCTTCCGTAGGTATGTGTCGTGTGAACTGTAGAAATCTTTGATGAGAAACACATGAAGATAAAATAAAGAGAGATGATGTGGATATCTGAGCGTTGTTTCTGACTGGCTGAACCACAGATTTCTGGAGGCTGATGGTAAATGCCAAAATGCTGCCACAGACATCCGTACAGATGATTTCTTCAGTCGGACTCTCCTACAGAAAGTTTCGCACTTTGTAGGATGATAGAAAAACATCTGACAAAAAGACTCATTTTAACAGCATTCACTGTCAGAGCAAATTAGAAAGAAAACAAACTCTCACCAGCTACTGAGAGGTAGTTGGTCTGGATGGTCAAGAATCAACCAAGAATCATCAAAAAGCAGGTCTGCAGTGAATTAGAAGCTGCTGGAACACAGCTGTCAGTGTCCACAGTGTTGAGCTGACAGGCTGCATGAAGAAGGAAGTTCTTCCTCTAGAAGCAGAACCTTAAAGCTCCATTGAAGTCTGCTGCTCATCACAAGAACAAAGAAAAGACCTTCTGGAGGAAGGTTCTGTGGTCAGATGGAACAAAAACTGAGCTTTTTGACCACAATGACCAGAAACATATTTGGAGGAAAGAAGGTGAGGCCTTTTGTAGGAGCCTCAATCTGTTTCTTTTGGTTCTGGATTTGGTTCTTCTTTTACCGTGATTATTTCTATTTGGTTTTGATTTGTTGTTCTCCAGTAATTTTGATATAGATTATGATTAACATTTTTATTTTGCTGTTACTTGGTTAAATGTTGTTAATCATATTTTTGGAAGATTGAATTCTGTGTTAGTGTGGTGTTTTGGTTTATTGATTTATTTTTGATATTTTGGTTCACTATATTTGGGACGCTTAAATTTGCAAGGGCTCTTGGGAAACGGATGATGGCATGGAGCCAAACAGTTTTTTGACCACACACATTGTCTCCTTGTTTTTTTTGGCGGGGGGGTTGCTTTATGTTTCCGTCTGTAAAGTTGTTTTGTGCACTGAAGAATCCTTTTTAAACCGCAACTTGGTCTCAGCTGGATTTTTTGGAGTACACCCAGCAAAGTGCATACAATGTGGACATTGGAAAGGCTACAGGGAACAGTGAGTCAAGCTGGGCTTCATGAACTTTAGATCATACACCTTTAACCCCAAGAACACCGAACATACCATCAAGTATGGTGGTGGCAGTATTATGCTCTGGGGCTGTTTCGGTGCCAGTAGAACTGGAGCTTTACACAAAGCAAATGGTATAATGAAGAAGGAAGAGGATTGCCCCCACATTCCTCAGGAAAACCTAAAATCATCAGCCAGAAGGTTGGGTCTTGGAGGCAGTTGGGTGTTTCAACACAATAATGACCACAAAACACAAATCTAAAGTGCTAAAAAAAAATTACCAAATCAGGCTACAATTAGGGTTTTAGACTGGTTTTCCCAAAGTCCTGAACTAAACCTCATCAAAAGTTTGTGGACTGTGATGAGGAAACAAGTCTGTGTCAGAAAACCAGCAAGTTCCGTTTTTCTGCACCGATTCTGTCCAGATGGGGGTCAAAGATACAACCAGAAGCTTGTGGACGGAAAGCGAAAGAACCTTACTGAGGTGAAAATGGACAAAGAACATTTAATCAAGTATGAGCCTTTCTGTATGTACATTTTCGACCCAGCAGATTTTGTCATGTTTCCAGGCGACCGATAATAAATCTATGAAAGAACCAAAATGCAGGATTGTTTTAAAGTTTGTGAGTTAAAGGAGTCATTGTTTGTGTAAAAGTTCAGACTGTGACTTTTATGATGCTTTATTCTGAGAAAAAGGAACAAAAAGATTACAAATCAATCAATCAATAAATATATAAATATAAATATGGAATGTAAAAACATAAATATGAAAATACCCTTCATAAATAAATAAATAATTTTTAAAAATATAAATATTTGTTGGTTGCATTTTCACTACATGTCCGCCAGTCAGTCTTCAGTGGGTGTGGCCATGTGACATCAATGGGCGTGGCTCAATTGAAGCAGTCCTGGTGGTCCTGCAGGGCGGACTTTAGGACCTTGAGCAGATCTCTCCTCAGAGCAAACCAACCACAGGCGGCGCTGTCCTGTGACACACACACACACACACACACACACACAGACCCCTTAGCTCCGATTGGCCCACATTTTGACTGACACACTGAAGGTCCAATCACTAGACAGCATGTGTTTACAGTGTTTACATTAAAGTCATAGTTTTCATCAGTGTATTAATCTTGTTTGCTTAGTTTAAGTCGTTATTACTTGCATGTTATTGATGGTGAGTCAAAGTTTGTTTATTCAGTTTAACGAAAAAAGTTTCGAATCAAGTTTGGAAAATTTACAATTTGTGTCTGAAATCATAAAATGTGTTTGTATGTTTGCTTGTTTTGTTTGTTTGTTTGTTTGTTTTTTTACCTGCTGCTCCACAAGGGTTGTCACATTACTGAAGTACGACGACAAAACAACTGAAGAGCTCACACCGGACAGCTGTAGAGACACAAAGTGAAGACATGAATGAAGGAATTAGTGAATAACTATATATTTTTTTTTTTTAAACTAATAGCTTAATAAATAAATAGATAAAAAAGAAATACATGAATAAGTTAATAACTAAATGAATGAGTGAATAGTTTAATTAAGAAATGAATGACTGAATAAAGGAATGAATAAATAAAAGAATGAATGAATAAATGAAGTGAATGACTGAATGAATGGCTCTGGTACTCACACAGCGGCCATCTTGCTCCACCAGCCGGTCCTGAAAATTCCGGAACTTGTCCAACTTCTGCTCGTCCCAGTTGACTCCGCCCTCTCCCACAGGTAAGTCGTGCTCTTTGAATATTAGTTCCGACTCCCGCAGTGACTCGTACACTACCCACAATACATGGCGACACTGCAGAGAACCAATCAGACGTCAAGGTTTTGTAAACAAACTTAACATAAAGAATGCAGCTGTGTGACTGGCTGAGAGTCTCCAGTCAGAGGCTTACCTGAGTGCGATTGGTCGGGTAATCAGTGAAGACGGAGTCTGGTAAGGTGGTGTTGGCATTGTATGGCCAGCACTGGAAAGGATAGAGCCCCCCCTGCAGGACAGACAGAAGGTTTAAATATGGAGGCTGCAGCCGGCGGAGCATCGCAGCATTCAAGGGTCCAGGTCGTACCATTTGTCTGAGCTGGTGATGGGCTTCCTCCATCACTTTTCCTGGCAACCAACATCTCGGCCTAGCGACCGCCATCAGCTGGAGGCTGCAGAGCTGCAAGACGAGGAGGAGGACTGAAGACGGCGTCATGGTTCTGGTTCTGCTGGTGAACGGATCCTGGATTCTCAGGTGTGATCTCAGGTGTGTGCTCTGTGAGCGGCCAACCTCAGGTAAGCTCAGGTAACCTGGAACGCAGAGCAGGTAATTGGCTGGATGTCAGGACCAATCAGCCAATCAGACACACCGTCTACCTGAGTGAGTCATCAGACTACAAAGAGGCTGAGCCAAACCGCAGCAGCAGAATCCGCTGCCAGGTGAGTCACCTTCGGCTGTCAGAGAAAAACTGATTCACTGGATTTTATGGTTATCCATAAAACTGAGGTGAACTCTGACCTGCGAGTCGTCGTCGGGACGTCAAACTGAATTTCAACTCTTCGATCAGCGCGAATATTTGTTGCACAGCGAGGTGACGTATTCGGACGCTGGGCTGACATTCGACGTAATAACGCGACACTCTTTCCATGCATCAGGTTCCACCATGACGGAAACAACTCGCTCAGTTTCAGCAAACGCCATCAGCTGATGTTAAAAAACTGAGCTCGGGTTTTAATGACGAAGCCGAAGACGCCTGAGATGAGATGAATCAGTGAGTCACTGATTAAGCTGCTTTAAAATGAAATGAAACTTAAACAGCAGCTTCTTCGCTCAAACCGTCAGTGATTCTTCTTCTGCATGTGTGAAAACTGATTTCAACCTCCGAAGGAATGAACGTCAGACCTCATTTTTGCTTTAAAACATGTTATGGATAAAAACAGGAGTGAAAACTGAATATTTAAGAGCTGAAATGTGAAATGTACCTTTTTGTTTCCGAGCTGAAATTTTATTTCATCTGTTAATAAACTTGTTGTTGTTGTTGTTGTTCTACCTGCATATTTTTCTACATGACTTTGGAACAATGAAGTTTATCACCACACATTAGAAAGCAGGAGCTGAAACTGTAAACCTCAAACCAGACTGATCGATAGTCAATCAATGATAATGATGATAATAATCAGTAAACTGTAGCACAAAATATAGACCAAACAAAGGGCTGAATAAAAACCGTAAACAAAGTATATTTTTCTGTTTAAACCTCAAAAATCTCAGAGTCGGTTTTGTTTTGATTTTTTTCAATTATTTTTCTCTTTCTCTGTTTTCTGCAGAAGGTCTAAGTTTGACAGTAAAATGTCATCAGAGCTCTAAAACACAACATGGACAGAAGAAATAAACTTACAGTCAGAGAGGATGAGCAGGTTCTGGAGGTTCTGGAGGTTCTGGTTCTCCCTCTGTGTGCTGGCTGTGGCTCTGATGAGCATGGGGGCATCTTGGGGTTTAAATACAACTTCATGCTCAGAAACTGGAAACTGAAACTCTGATGTCTTCAAAGCAAAAAGGTGAATGAAGTCTGGAAATTTCCCTTCTTACAATGCCGGCGTCCCTCAGTGAGTGCTGACACAACACAACACAACACAACATACACGGCAGGAAGTGCATACGGTAGTGAGGAAGCAGAGTTATGGATCTGGTGTTGGATATATACGAGTAAAATAAAATAAAGTAAATCTCCAAAAGTATGTGGACACTGAAGACTGTTTAATATGGAGTTTACCCAAAACCATGTCTATATAATTTTGGCCATCACGTGTTTAGTTTTAGCTGAGAAAAAATAAAGTATATAGACATGACTGTAGCCAAATGTATTATTAGGTTGTTAGCTCAAAACCCTGTCCACATGTTACTGGACATACAATGTTTAGTTTGAGCTGACTTAAAATACATAAAAAGTATATAGACAGCTGAAGATTTCAACCCCATGCATTACAATGAAGTCTACCTCAAAGTGTGTGGGGGTCTGAGTGCAGCCACCCTGACATCAGGCTGCTCCAACATAACCAGCCTGCCTTCACCAGGTGGAACGTCCCATTGGATCTGCAGAGAGTGGCTCGTCTGCCAGAATAAAACACAAATACAAAAAAGGAAGGGCCGACGACAAACAAACACATGGACTGGAGAAAAAGAAGAATACTAAAATAACAATGTGATGAGAAAAGACCAATGACATCAGAGGTTTTTCAACTGTGATTTAAAACTGATATTTTTATTATGAATAAATGAATGAAGTCGACATTAAAGACCTGTTGCGAACACATTCATGTTGGAATACTGTCAGCCACTAAATCAAGGGATTTTAAAGAGCTTCGAAAAACTAAAAGGAACATTCATGAATGAGAATGAATAGATTTTCTTCAGATTAAAACACTTTTAAGGGTTTAAACTGTTTAGAATGTATAACTTCACACATACCTTGAAATGTTTCAGTGATGCAGAGTAATGAACATTTTCAAGAGTTTAACTGAAGTCAGCCATTGACGTTAAATAGTAAATAAAATACTTGAGTATTAAAAAGGAATATGACAGAAGTGAACACATGGCTTTTCCTTTAGTTTGATCACGTTCTCTGACTATACAGTGTACTTTGGGTGGCCACATACTTTTGACTGTATATTAAAAACAACAACAAAGTAAATGCAAAGTATATATATATATATATATAATTACCATTGGGTGTTTTAGGAAAGTCATTAAAAACTAAAATATGTGGACAGGCTTTGATTATAAATGCCGTTTACATACTTTTGCTTTGAGTAAATGTTACATAAAACCACTTCAGATCATAGCTAATGATGCTAAAGCTATAAGTAAGTAGAAAGTAGAAGATTTAGCTTCTTATTAAGAATGCTTCATTTTTCAGAACTGCAGCAAACAAGCTGAGTTTCTCACCTCTGAATCATCTTAAAAGACAAACAGCTTGGAAACAGTGAACTAATATCTTTCCAGCAAACAAGCTGAGCCTGGCTGTCCACAAACTTATGGCCAAAGCGTGCATTAGGTTCCATGTACTGTGTTTGCTGAATCAAAGTAAAACCCATCTATGTCATCACAGTCGGATGTGGTTTACCCTCGAAAGCCTCGGTTTACGGAGAGCGAAAGACATGCTGCATGTTAGACAGAACAGAAAGCAGGAAGGAAACTCGAGGATTTATGTCTGAATGACTGAGAGCTGCAGTTTGTGGAGAAACGTGAACGTCTTCTGGAGACTTTCTGCTTCAGCTTTGAAGGGAAAAATGAGTATTCAGATGCTTCAGCACATTTTCTGACTGATCTCTGGAATTCAACCAGCAAACATCAGAACTGCACAGATTCACCCCCAGAAACCACCGACACGTCTGTACTTCTTACTTTAATAATTCTAATAATTATACAAACACTTCTACTACTTTTTACTTAAATGATAGTAACACTGGTCTACACCCATTTTCTTTTTCTTTCTTTTTTTTTTTTTTGGCCTTTATTAGATAGGATAGTCGAAGGAGAGCCAGGAAAGTGGGGGAATGGGTTGCAGCAAAGGACCAAGAGTGGGATTCGAACCCATGGATGCTGCATCGGAGACTATAGCCCCTGTATATGGGTCGCCAGCTCAACCAGATGAGCTAAAGTGGCGGCCCAGGTGTTTTTTGAGCTGATTTTGGACAACTGCAATGTG
>NW_007580359.1:31012-32188 GCF_000690725.1 Stegastes partitus | reverse complement strand
CTGCCAGCATCTCCACGTGCTCCAGGTGAAATATGGTTTCAGCCCTGAGCACCTCCCAGGACGCAGTGCCAGCCTGTGGACAAAGTGCTACAGTCAGTAACCACAGCCAATACTGCAACAGTACTACAGCAGTACTTTTAGAACTCACAGCGCAGTACAGTGCACTCTCCAGCCTCCGATAGCACCTCCTGGCTTTGCTGTTTGCCGGCTGTTGCTTTGACCCCTGAAGACAAAAACTCATCAGGCTGTCTTTTCTTTTTTCCACCTGATGCTGAACATGAAACAGCAGGTGAAGCAATTTGTGACGTGGAAGCTGTGAAAGCAGCTGAATCACCAGCAGACATCTAAACTACAAGCTCAGAACCTGAGCTGCAGTTGAAGTGTTAGCTGTGAAAGATGTTTAAGTGTAAAATTGTCAAAGGAGGCTGGAAGTTATCAGCTGAAGTAATGGACCTGAACATTGTCACTTCAGCTGTGCACAGTAAAAGTATCAGTGTTTGTGTAAATGCAGCACCCTGAGATTTACATCTGTAAAATAATAGAAAAGGTTTCTGCGGAAAAAATGACTATTTTTCTATTTTGATGGTGAATTTATCGTTTAAAAAGAAAGAAATTTTCTGTTTTTAATCAATTTTTTTTTTTTTTTTTTTTTACAGTAATTTACCTTTTTTTAGTGCATGAAATTCCAGATTTTTATCTTTTTTTTTAAACATAACAATTTCTGTGTTTTCATGGTGACTCTATAATAAAAGCAACAGGACATTTGGCATAAGTAGAAGTAGTTCAACAATCAGCTGAACTAAAATACTGACAGCAGGTGTTTGCAGTAAAAGTACTTCTTGTACTCACACAGCTCCTGAGCTCCTCAGTCTGTCGGTGGATGTCGATCTTGAACTCTTTGATCTTGTCGGTGTCCCATGAAGCCGAGGAGATGTTGTCATGGTTATAGAGGCGAAAAATCAGCCTCAGGCTGTCTCTGATGAAAACCAGCTGAGACTCCACTTGGACACAGAGACAGGTGTGAGTGCAGCTCTCTGATTGGCTGACAGAACTGATGTCATCAACATGTAAACATGTAAACAACAACACAAAATGTACGAGAATAAATACCTCTGATCTTTCGATGCATCTGTAGACACTGTGCGATAAGAAACTTTATTGGCCTGTTCATCCAGC
>NW_007580359.1:28961-30016 GCF_000690725.1 Stegastes partitus | reverse complement strand
TTGGTTTCACTGGTCTACATGTTGGTCCCACTGGTCTCCATTTTGGTTTCACTGGTCTACATGTTGGTTTTACTGGTCCACATGTTGGTTTTACTGGTCTAGGAGGAGATGGATTTTGAAAATGGCAAAAATCCCCAAAAATTACACAGCTATTTCAAAATGGCGGACTTCCTGTTGCGTTTACGGTATGGGTCCAAGAGGCTTGTGCATCCTGATGTGTTACATATGCCTACCAAATTTTGTAAACGTCGGGTTAAACATCCTGTGGGGGCTAATGGATAAATTGCTACAGGGGGCGCTATAGAGCCATTTTGCCAAACAGGCACACGTTGTCTGTGGTTGAGCCGACAGTGACTCGTATGTGGTACGTACACCCATACCACGCATAATGCAATTTTACTGCTTCTTTTGCACTTATGATTAGATGTTAAACTGTATTTACCTAATAAGTGTACTCTGTGTAATAACGCTATAATTTAATCTAACCTAGTCTCACAGAGAATCTTTGGATTTGTTGGATTTTCTGTGTATAATATTGTAGGTTTTTAACCTAACCCAGTAAATTACTGACTTTATATTGTTTTACAATATCATTGGATCTTTAACTTAACATTTGAACTAGTCAGGCACTTTCATGTCATATAATAATATTGTAGGCTCTTACTATTTAAACTTGTGAGGAAAATTAGTGACATTGTGTTTACTTCTCTACTGGAAAGAACTTTGACTCAGTTGCTGTTTTTTCAAATGTGCTGTATAAATAACAGTGACCTGACTACATCATAAGATCCTATTAACAAATCACACTGATGACCTATGTGGTGATTAAAGAAGAAAGAAATAACACAAGGTCTTTATTGAAACAGCAGAAACTGCAACCTAACTTGACATGTTTTTTAAACATTTGTGGGTGTGCATCAGCTACAACCAGTAAAACCAATTGTGTGTTTCTTCAAAACATAACACCTTTGCTGGGGCTCGTCAGCGTTAAAGTCAGTATTAAACAGGTTGTAAATGTTAATCTGTTTAAATACATTCATAACATTTCACAAAGC
>NW_007580359.1:22877-26941 GCF_000690725.1 Stegastes partitus | reverse complement strand
GAAAAGGAGCACAAGCATGACTGCAGCCTTAAGACGAATGTCCAAAAAAACCCCGAAAACTTGATTCAAGAACTTGGGAGAGGTTCACAAGGAGTGAACTGGTGCTGGTGTGCAATGACACTCCTTCTCCACCAAGAAGAACCAGGTGCTAGTGCCATGCTGGTGCTAGGGCCAGTGCTCAGTTGGTTCCAATCTAAGACCCGGGTGCTTTTCAATTGGCAAGAAGCCAAGTTAGAGCCACGTCATACGTCACTGCATATGTAGCCGTTTACCGAACAGCGCTCACGCCACACGGAAGTCCACACAGGACTCCAGACCAACTTTGTCACTGGTGCGACCAACGGTCTTATTTGATCGCACTGCTCATTTTGTCACAAGCAAAACATATAACTTGCTGAACATTTTCTTATCGATAGATGCTACAATTTCCGATGTTCCCCGAACACCCCACATTGCAGACTGTGGTAACAGCTGTTGGTGGCTGTGGTGCTCTGACTGGTGTGCAACTTTAAAAAGAGTCAACTCGGGCGTTCTGATGTCAGATTTGTCCAAGATAAAACTGAGTCATTTTTTTCTCATGCGATCTTTTCTATGAGCAGAACAAACAGTGCATGTAGGTGTGCTCCGTTTTTCATGAAAAGACCCCATTCCCAAGCGTAAATACCACAGTACACCAAAGATATAAAAGTACTGTGCCGCACAGGCCGCATTTGGCTACTAAGACCAATTTCTGTGTTTAGGTTAGCGGTGATGGCACCAGTGGTGGTGGGGGTATACGGAGATCAAGTTTGATATCCCGATTCCAGCACAGCGAACGAATAGTCGGCTATTCGGGTCCAGCCTTAGTATGTCCCATTCATTCATCGGTCTCAGTGGTCACGATAACCCCGCCCCCAGCTCCTGACGTACTTGGTGCTTAGCTCTGGCCCAGCAAAGAGTTGGTGCTTGATAAGCGCCAGTTTTGAGAGACTGGAGCCGGTGCTTAGGCAGTGGAAACACAAAGAACTGGTGCTAAATCAGGCACTACCACGGAACTAGCACTGGAACCGGTTTGGTGGAAAAGGGGTATGAGAGTCACTAAGCACAGGGGTCTTCAGGAAAGGAGCAAAACTGTTGTAGTCTGACATCAAGCCACTCCTGAACTAGAGACAATATCAGACGCGTCTTACCTGGGTGGAAGTGAAAAAGAATTGGACTGTTGCTCAGTGGTCCAGAATCCTCTTTTAAAGTGAAAGTAAATTTTAAATCACAGATCTGAAAAAGCAATTCATTGACTGTGGCGCTGGTCATGGCGACACGCAGCAGTGTGTGAGACGGGTGCTGACGTGGCTGTTTCTTAATGTGTTTTTCGTGTTTTTTTATCACTTACTTTAATGGATTCTTTTAAGTGTTTGTGGGGGATAATGGTGGCAGGGACTCACCCAAGTTTGGTGGAAATCCTCTTGCTTTCTGCACTTTTATGCCACTTTTTACATGGAGTTTGGGGGTGTGGGAAACCCATCCAGTACAGCCGTGACTTTTTGCTCCTGCTCCATGACTCCGAGATCTGCACCGTGGATTCCTCGGCAGCTGTCCCCACGGAGATCTACCAGCTGGACCCACCCCTGGGGAACCAGACCGGGGCCTCTGGGCAGAGCCGTACAAGGAAAAGAGGGAGACGTGGCGGAGTGCGCCAAAGGCTGAAGCGGCAGGGCCACCGTCGGATACCCTTTCCAACTGTCATCCTGGGGAATGTTCAGTCGCTCCGGAATAAAGTGGACGAGCTTCAGGGCAACGTCAAAAACCTGGCTGAGTACAGGGACGCCTGTCTTTTGGCCCTGACAGAGGCGTGGCTTAAAGAGCAGGCACCGCAGCGCAGGCTTCAGGTGATAGTGCCGGACGCTCCGCACCTTATACTGGGCGACTTCAATCACTGCAACCCTTCAAAGTCCTTATGCAGCTTTTATCAATATGTGACATGCCCCACCAGACAAGCAAAGTGTCTCGACCTTTGTTTCGGATCCACTGTGCATACAAGTCTTTTAGCAGAGCTCAGATGGGCATGTCAGACCACACTGTTGTTTACTTGATTCCGTCATACAAATCTGTCCTGAAGAGGAACAAGCCAGAGAGACGTTTGGTTCCGGTTTGGTCAGAGGAATCAATGTTCGGCCTTTAGGACTGCTTCCACTAAACAGACTGGAATTTATTCAAAAAAGTCTGTGTGGATCTTGACAAACTAACTGAAGTGGTCTCTTCTTATGTCTCTTTTTGTGAGGCCTCCATTATTCCTCGGAAGGAAATTTCCTTCTATCGAAATAACAAGCCGTGGGTGACAAAAAGTGTCAAAAATATAGTTAATCAAAGAAACATTTGCTTCTTACAGGGTGACACTGTACAACAAAGACAGCTTCAGAAACAGCTCAAAAAGGAGCTCAAACTTGCCAAATGCAGGTACAAGGACGAGGTGGAGAGCATGCTCAGTGCACACAGCTCTCACCCTGCTTGGGAAGAGGTGAAATCCATGATGGGGATGCAGTCCAAAAAAGGTCATATCACCCTGAACGGAAAGTCTGACCGACTGCTTTCCAACGAACTGAACTGTTTTTACAACCGTTTCAATGTTTATGATGTTAGTGATGAACTGTCAGCTTTTAGAAATATTGGCTCTTCTCAGAGCAGTGTTGTTGTTTGTAGAAACAAAGTCTGTGAACTCTTCCGTGGCGTCAAGGAGAGGAAAAGTCCTGGCCCTGATGGCATTGGAGGTCGTGTTCTTAAGCACTTTGCTGTCCAATTGGCAGATATATTTAGTTTTATCTTTTTAACATCCCTCCAGCTCCACAGGGTTCCCTCTCTCTGGAAAGACTCCATTATTGTCCAGTGCCCAAGTCTGCATCTCCCAAATCCTCAAATGACTTCAGACCTGTCGCATTAACCTCCCTGGTCATGAAGTCATTTGAGAAAATGGTCAAAGAGTCCATTCTGACCTGCATCCAGGATAAGCTGGACCCACTACAGTTTGCTTGCAGGTCAGGCAGAGGAGTCGAAGACGCAGTAGGCACCCTGCTAAACTTGGTTTTAACCCACCTTGAGGGAGCCGGTTCCTTGGCTCGTCTTTTTTTATTGATTTCTCGTCTGCATTCAGCCACGTATTTTAGCAGGAAGACTACGAGACTCCTACAACGTTGAGCCTGGTCTTATAGCCTGGCTGACTGACTTTTTACCGGAGAGGCCACAGCGGGTGAGAGTAAATGGCGTCCTGTCAGACACTCATCTCCTCCACTGGATCACCTCAGGGTTGTGTCCTCTCACCTTTACTCTTTTTTTTATATACGAATGAGTGCCGCAGCCAACATGTAGGGCGTCACATTGTTAAGTTTGCGGACAACTCGGTTATTGTGTCCTTGCTGCATGGTGACGCCTCGGATCATGGACCAGTGGTGAAGGAATTCACAGACTGGTGCAAAGCTTCCTTCTTGCACATTAATGTTGAAAAAACTAAAGAAATGTTTATTGACTTTCGAAGGAATCCCCTGAACATTCCTCTTTCCAGGATTGATAATCAAGCAGTGGAGCAGGTCAGCAATTACGAGTACCTTGGTGTTCACCTAGATGACAAACTGTCTTTTAGTATTCATGTAGATGCTGTGTGCAAGAAGGTTCACCAACGTATTTATTTTGTTAGGAAGCTGCGGAGTTTTAATGTTAACAGTTCTTTAACAGAATGTGTTATTCTTGTTTAATTGAGTCTGTTTGAACCTTTTCTTTTATTTGCTGGTTCGGCTCCCTCACTCTTGAAAACGAAAACAGACGACAAGGTCTTGTGAGACTGTGTGGAAAAATAGCAGGGACTAACCTAAATAACTTGGCAGCCCTACATCAAACCAGGTTATTAGCCAAGGCCCATTTAACCACCACAGACCAGAGTCATCCCTTGGCCCACTGGTTCCAATTACTTCCGCTGGGGCGCAGGTGTGTCCTGCCAAAGTGCAGGACCAATACATATAAATTTTCTTTTGCCCCTGCTGCTATTTCCTTGTTAAATAAGTGATCTGTCTTGTCTTTTCTCTGTTGTTTATTGTTGT
>NW_007580359.1:16866-19863 GCF_000690725.1 Stegastes partitus | reverse complement strand
CTGCTCACTGATGTGCTGGTAAAGTTCATTCACTGCCTCACTCCTGTTGTTGTTGCTGGAGGTGGGAGGGATGTATACAGCAACAAGAAGTATGGCCGTAAACTCCCTCAGTGGATAGAACGGCCGGCACTTAATAATGATGAACTCTACCAGTGGTGAGCAGTGTTTGCAGACACATCAGCATCACGGCACCAGGCATCATGGATGTAAACCCAGAGACCCCGTCGCGGGTCTTTCCTCCCTCAATGAGAGCTCTGTCCACTCGGTAGCATGTTAGCCAGTCAAGCTGAATGGCACAGTCCGGGATGTCGCTATTGAGCCATGTTTCCAGAAAAACAAACACACAGCACTCTCTCACAGACCTCGTGGATGAGCGAAGCAGTCTATTACAGTCCAGCTTGTTATCCAGAGTCCACACGTTGGCCAGCAGAATGGTCGGGATAGCCGGCTTATGTGGCTTAGCTGCTAGCCTGGTCCGGATACCTCCGCGCTTACCCCTTTTCTGCTTCCCCATATGCTACTTGTGGCACTTCCAGGGTGGACGAAATGCAGGAGTGGGCGGTGGTGATGGTGTGGGCTCCTGGAGCAGACTGCAGTCCCGTAGCTCTTTAATGCGTGTAGAGTTTTACTCAGAAAAACAGGCTCTGTTTACTCCGAGCAGTGCCTCACGGCGGTATGCGCATTTGGGGTCAGATAGACGTGACGTCGACATACGAGAACACCGAGTCTCACAAGCCCAAAATCCCCTGAAACACCATTTCAACGGGTCCGTGCGTGCTGCCATCTTGGTACAAAGAAGAAGAAGTAGATCAAGTAGAAGATCAGGGAGGACAAGGCTGGCTGCAGGACCCAGATGAAAACACACTTACAGAAAAATAAAGGGAGGCCTGGAGAGACCTGGGAGCCATTTCTGGTTAGGGGGGCCATGAGAGGGGAGCTGCAGCAGGAGGCCGGGAGTGGGCCAACAAACTGAATCTTTTCTTCAACAGATTTGACCCTGCTCCCACNCTTGTACTGGACGATGGTTTTTTCAAACTCTGTGAATATTTCTTCAGCAGCAGCAGTCAGTCTGTCGCTGATCAACTCTCTCAGATGCTGAACTGAACACATTCTGACTTTTAACGTTCAAATATTTCTCCGTGATAACACAACACAGTCCGTCTGACAGTAACGCTGGCGGCGCCTCTTCACAGGCTGTGTGTGAAACCACCCACTCACTCCCTCCATAGTGATCACTGTGTAGTGCACTATGTAGGGAGCACCTCGGCAGACTAACATCTCGGACACGACTCGAGCTGTTAATTACGTCGCTCGTCAGCCGCGATTTGTGCCGCAGCAGCGTCGTACAAACACATCAAATTAACAGTTTATTGCGTAGCTAAGAAATCAAATGAAATCAAGTTTATTGTCATTTTGCTGTACATACCAGATGAGAGCGTTTCTTCAGGATCTAGTAACTAAAAGTAATTTAAATAAAGTGGTGTTGTGTGTCCACATCACAACCGAGCGCCGCAGTTTTAGCGACGTTCACTGTCCCGGTAAAACAACATTTAACAAAACAAACGGGATTTTTCCGCGCTCTCGTTCATCTCTATTTCCATTTCCTGTCGCGCAATGCATGACGGTCCATATTGCTGGTTAGTGACCATCGGCTGTGCACTACTTTTCACGGTGCATTGTGGGATGTTTTGAGTGACTATATCGTGGATGAAATTTACCGCTGAGAATTCGAACAACACTACAAAATGGCGGGCACCCTGTATAGTGCACTATGTAGGGCATAGGGAGTGATTTCGGACACAGCCACTGTTTACTTCCGCCGAGTGTCACACCACGAAGGTCCGGCAGAAACTGTGACTGAACTTTTGTTTCTCCTCCGTGGTCGTCTCCCTTCATCTCTCTCTTATCACACAGTTTGTGTTTCTAAACAGCAGCACGACTACAGAAACCAAACTAAACTGATACATAACAAATAAGCACACATGTAATAAAACAAAATCACTTTACGTTCTAGTTTTCAGTGTGTTGAGTTTCATTTAGATTTTGATCAATTAAACATTTCCATTAATCATAAATCATTTCAACAATATGCTGCTCATAAAGTCTTTGAATTGATTTGGTTTCTGTGTTTCTAAGTTTTAATATTGAAAACATTCAGGGAAATGTATGTTATTATTATTATTGTAGACCTCTAACTGTAATATTTAAACTTGGGTGAGTCATTTTTCTACTAGAAAGCACTTTGACTGAGCAGCTGTGGTTTTAAATGAGCTGTATAGATAACTGTGATTTGACTAGACGCTGAGATCTGATCAACAAATCCCACAGATGACGTATGCGGTGATAAATGAGGAATCAAAGTCTTTGTCAAAACAGCAGAAACTGCCATGGTTTCCATTTTGATCTCTTGCTGGTGTGTATGTGGTATTTTGTTAATAAAGAGATCTGATTGATGATGTGCATTTTCAATTTTATGTTTGACTTCACTGACTAAACTTTGTCATGATGCTGCGTATGTGGAAAATTTCATTCTATGTATTTCTGGAAAACAGTAAATAATCTATACACTGTTCATTTCTGGAAAAAAAAAACATCCCAATGTTGTCTAAATCGATTCACTTTATATATGACTACACTGAGTACAAGATGTAGAATTAAAATCCAAATGTCATGGTGAAATATTTCTCCTTTTGATGACCTTCATAGATCATTTAACAATGTATGTAAGGAGTTTCACCAAACGAAACGATTCCTGGAATGATACAACAAACAGGATCTGAAACTACATTTGCAGTAAAAATTCAAATCCTGCTGTTAAAACTTAGAATAACACAACACTCAACACAAAACCTTGTTGAAATGCCTGTACTTATTTGTGTCTGTTCTTTTTCTTAATCTTTTATCCTTCAATGTAAGGACACAACTCGAAGAAAATCTGACCTTTGTACGGAGGATGGTCACTACATCCAATGTGATCAGTTTCATTGATTACTGAGA
>NW_007580359.1:4614-10616 GCF_000690725.1 Stegastes partitus | reverse complement strand
TTCTCCTTGTTCCTCTGTAATCTGTGAGGATTCTGGGTCCTCCTGGTCCAGACTGGTGCAGAATTCCTCTTGTTCCTCTTTAATTTCTGGAGGCTCTGTGTCCTCCTTGTCCAGACTGATGCAGAGTCCCTCCTGTTCTCCTTGTTCCTCTTTAATCTGTGAGGATTCTGGGTCCTCCTGGCCCAGACTGGTGCAGAGTTCCTCTTGTTCCTCTTTCATCTGTAGCTGGTCTGGATCCTTCTGGTGCAGACCAGAGTTCCTCTCCTGATTACAGAGCAGGTCAGCAGGAGCCTCCTCCTTCTGATAGACATAGTGCAGTGGGAGTTCTAGGGGCAAAGGGACACAAAAAAGTAGTTACTGATGTGATGAAAGGCAAACACACATCTATCAGAGTAGGAACTTAAGGAAACAACTAAAATGTTGCTGAGAGGCTGAGGTAGGGCCTGGTTAATCTTGTATGACATGTTACTAATGTTACCACAAACTCCAAAAGGTCGTCTTTGATATATTCTGTATTCATTATATGTAAAGTAAAAAAGCAAGGTTTTTTTGTTTGAATTTTGATTATTTTGGCTTGTAGCTTATGAAAGTCAGATATTCATCAATTATCTATAAGTCGCTTAATCCTCACTAGGGTCGCAAGGGGGCTGAAGCCTATCCCAATTGACTCAGGACGAAGGCAGGTGTTACGGCTACTTTAAAACTGGCTCAGAGCAAGTGACGAAAAATACATCAGATGCCGTGCCAAGAGTGTCAGGTAAATCAAGGTTTATTTACAAATATTCAACGCCACACAAGAATCCGGAGGCTGCGAGAAATAAACACAAAAATAGGGGAAAACCCAGGCCAACCTCGCAGTGTGCTGGTGAGCCCGCAGCTTCCCCTATAAACTGAGGCAGTGTCAACGCTCAAGAGAGACCTGAAAGGCTCTAGCCTTCCAGGAGGGGGAGAGAGAGAGAGCCATCTTGGATTCACCCAGCTTTTAAAGGCACCAAGCAGGTGAAACCAATCCTTTAATGAAGTGGGAGGGGCAGGCCATCCAGACTGGGAAAAGGAAAGCAGAGGCAGGAGTGCAGGAAAACCCACTGACACAAGGCCTGTGGCCGTCACCTGAATTTTAAAAGGTTTATCAAAAACAGGAGCTGCAAGAACAGGAGCAGAACAGATAAGTTTCCTGACAGCATTGAAAGCAGTTTGACATTGAGGAGACCAAACAAAAGGAACGTTTTTACGCAAAAGGTTAGTCAACGGGGCAACCACAGTAGAAAAACTTGTGGCAAAAACTTCGGTAATTCCCCACTAACCCTAGAAACCGCATCAGCTGTTTTTTGGAGGTTGGTACAGGATGTTTATCAATGGCTTCCACCTTTGCCTGCACAGGACGAACTTTACCCAGACCTACAACCTTGCCAAGATAGGTCACTGTTGCTTTAGCAAACTCACACTTTGCTAAGTTCATGGTTAAATTTGCTTCAGTCAACCTGTCAAACACTGCATTTAACCACTGAACATGAGCTTCCCACGTGTCACTGAACACGATTACATCATCCAAATAGGCTGCACACCCTGACTGACCTGCTAACACCCTGTTCATAAGGCACTGAAATGTTGCTGGGGCGTTTCTCAACTCAAATGGCATGACACAAAAGGAAAATAACCCCCAAGGCGTAACAAAAGAGGAAATTTCATTTGCCCTCGGGGTTAATGGCACCTGCCAATAGCCTTTTAAAAGGTCAAGTTTAGTGACAAATTTTGCACTTCCTACCTGATCAATGCAGTCCTCCATGCGAGGCTTTGGATAACAATCAGGCTTGGTGACTGCATTAACTTTTCTTAAATCTGTACAAAATCTATCTGTGCCATCAGTCTTTTCTGCCAATAAACATGGAGAAGCCCAGCTAGAGCACCCTCGTTCTGCTATCCCATGTGCTAGCTTCCTTCTTCATCCGCTCACACTTCTCCATAGGCAGATGGTAGTTGCGTTGTTTGATAGGTTTTGCACACCCCACATCTGTCATGCTCAATTAGGTTCGTGCGTGACAGTGTATCTGAGAAGAGAGACAAGTGAGAATTAAGCAACTTCACCAGTGCTGCACGCTGAGTGTCTAACAGATAACCCAAATGACTGTCTAGGTGATTGAGATACTCAGAATTTTTGAGCATCCCTGTCAGAATCGGCTCAGATGGAACATCAAAATCCTCCGTAGGCAAGACTCCAACTGTGGCTACTGACCTCATAGAATCACCTTCTACTTGAGAGGCAGAGTTAGGAGAACAATAGGGCTTCAATAAGTTCACATGACACCACTGAATCTTCTTCCTTCTGTCTGGAGTGTACACTAAATAGTCCCTATCTGACATACAGCTCTTAACTGTGTACGGTCCACAAAACTTCGCCTGAAAGGGTGAACCCACCAGAGGCAACAAAGCTAAAACCTGATCCCCTGGTTCAAACATGCGACATTCAGTTTGGCGATCAAAAAGCTCCTTCATTTTTACTTGTGCACAGCTAAGCTTTTGGTGAGCAGTGGCACAAGCAACATGCAGACGGCGCCAAAAGTCATTTACATAGTTCAAAACATTATCAGAGGGCTCAGCATTTTTCAAGTTATTACCAAACACAGCAAGTGGACCCCGGACTATGTGTCCAAATACAAGTTCATTGGGACAGAAACCTGTGCTCTCCTGTGAAACCTCTCGTACTGCAAGCAACAACCAAGGCAGGCCGTCCTCCCAACCCTGAGACAGCTCAGTGCAATAAGAACGCAGCATGGACTGCGAAGTCTGATGAAAACGTTCAAGGGCTCTCTGAGATTCAGGATGGTATGCACTAGACACCTGATGTCTAACCTTCAGCTGTTTTACCACTTGAGAAAATGTACGAGACATGAAATTACTCCCCTGGTCAGTTTGTACCACTTTTGGGACACCAAAGGTAGTAATAAATGAGGTCAGTGCTTTCAGTACTGGCTTAGTTTTAATGGAGCGCAAGGGAAATGCAGCAGGATAGTGAGTACTTTTACACATTACAGTCAACAAATACTTACTCCCAGCCTTACTTTTTGGAAGCGGACCCACACAGTCAAGTAACATACTCGAATGGCTTTTCAGCCACTGGAATGGGGTACAACGGAGCAGGCTTAATTTGTTGGTTGGGCTTTCCAGTTAACTGACAGGTGTTACAAGTTCTACAATACATTGCTACATCCCTCTTCAAATGAGGCCAGAAAAATTGGCGGAGCACTCTATCGTAAGTTTTCTTAACACCAAGATGACCTGCCACGCCATCATGTGATCATGTGATGTGCTCAACACAAGATCTCTGAACTTTAAAGGGACTACAACTTGAACAACATTGTCTATTTGCACACCATTTACTACACAGGTCAGCTTCCTCAATAGCAATCCATCATTTAGAAAATAATGACTAGGGACACACTTGAGCTCATGTTTTGGACAAACCAGGTCCAATAGAGATTTCAATGTAGGATCTGCAGCTTGCTCTTTAACAAACTCCTTTCTAGACAGTGACGGCAATGGGATAGAAAACAATTTAAACTGCTTCTTTTCCCCAGAACTGTCTTCAACTTGAGAAGCTGACTTCTGAGAGGGCCGAAACTGTTCAGACTGCTCTGACTCAGCTTTGCTTCTTGCACAGGAAGAGAAGACTTTGGGATACAGTTTAGCACACTCACCTGGTCCCCTAAGACTCCTGTAAGGGCGAACCAACACACTGTGGTGAACTATTTTTCCAAATCCTATTCCCAGCCAAGAGATAAAAATGATGAAAAGGAACCAACACTGGAAATAACCCATTTTTTCTCCAGTAGCAGTGCTGGATGAAAAAG
The DNA here is from genome assembly GCF_000690725.1 of Stegastes partitus. Taxonomy (NCBI): domain Eukaryota; kingdom Metazoa; phylum Chordata; class Actinopteri; family Pomacentridae; genus Stegastes; species Stegastes partitus. The sequence goes on along the minus strand of NW_007580359.1, from coordinate 6,768 downwards.
GTAGAATACTCTCCACAATCAAACTCTTAGTACACTTAGGTCCTTCGGACCTCCCTCTCCCAGGGCGCAGTCCCAGGCTAGACCCCTTTCCACTGAGGTCTCCGCCCAGGCTCCCCTGGAGACAACTCAGCTTTGTGCTTCCCAGTGTTTTCTTTTCAAAAACACTGGCCACAGAAGCACTATTCTCCTACCAACTCATTCGGTTTCGGCTTATAGTGGCCTGACTGTACATTGAACCGAGCGCAGCGGTCATCAACATGGTCTTACTGCCCTCTGCGACCCGACCGTCTGGTGACCCAGTCGATAGCGATCCCCAGTCCATGGAACCACCCGGTTGGGAACCGACGGTTTGAATCCCTACCCCACTTCGTACCCCGGATAACGGCCCGATTCTATTGGCCCGGCATTCGGGAAGATGTACGCCGCTGGTGTGCATCCTGCCCTGAATGCCAGTTGGTGAACCAACCGGCCATCCCAAGAACGCCTTTGCGCACATTACCACTCATTGAGGTTCCCTTTGAGCGTATTGGTATGGACCTCATTGGGCCATTTCACCAGAGTGCATGGGGATATCACTTTGTGTTAGTCCTGGTGGACTATGTAACACGATATCTGTGCACCATCTCAGCAAAGAGTGTTGCACAGGCGCTGTTTCAGGTCATCTCCCAGGTTGGGATCCCAAAGGAGATCCTGACTGACCAGGGCACCTCGTTTATGTCATGCACACTATGGGAACTGTACAGATTATTGGGCATCAAATCAATTCGGACTAGTGTGTACCACCCTCACACCGACGGTCTGGTCAAGCATCTGAACAAAAGTTTGAGNCATTATTCATTTATTTATATTGTTTGCAAATATTCGGATCTCAAGTTGATATCTGGATACCACCACAATCAGATATTCAGATGTTCGGGTCCAGTCCTACCGGATTCATAACGCTGGATGGATTTCACCTCGCCAGAGCGGACTGGAATGTGAGGGATAGTGGAAAGAGAAAGGGAGGGGACCTCGCGATGTATGTGAATGAGAGATGGTGCAATGCTGGGCACATTAGTGTTAAAGAGCGGCACTGCACTAAGGATGTAGAAATATTGACGGTCAGTCTTCGTCCGTTCTGTCTTCCCTGGGAGTATTCACATGTAATTGCTATTACAGTGTACATCCCTCCCTCGCCTGATGTGGCTGCATTCTGTGAACTCATCCACAGTGAAGTGTCCCTGCTGCAAACATCACACCCTCAGTCTCTTGTCATCATCTCTGGAGTCTTCAACCAGATATCTCTCTCTGCCACTCTCCTCATATTCAACCAGTATGTGACCTGCCACACCAGAGACAGTAAAACCTTGGATGAACTGTATGAAACCACCAAGGATGTGTAACACCTGAGACCAAGGGGGGGAAATAATCCTATAGGAGGATATCGATATCTCTGGCTCGGTAATCTGGGAAACAGTATCTTAAGTACTCCAAAAGTCACTGGATTCACTCGGTTGGTAAGGATATTGGTAGTAGCAGACTCAGTTAAGAGCCATGAGACTTCCAGTCCACACAAAACACACAAGACACAGGTTTAACAATTATAGGAAATATATTTAAATTCAGGATTTCTTCAACATAAAAAACAAAACATGCCTCCTTATTTAACTGAACAGGACATGACATGAAAATTAGGTCGACCCCCACACAAAAAAAGGCAAAAACTTCAAGATTAGTGAGTCTTTAAATAAACCTTTATAAGAGAAATAAAACTGTTGTCCTCTCAATGTCTGGTTCGAAGTCTCTGTCTCTTTAAAAGTTTGTTTCCGGCTTTTTTTCTTTGGGGGGGGAAATACTGAGATCTCAGTAATAAAGTGCAATTGAAATTCAAATCCCTATGGGCTTCCTTGTGCGTCATACCGCCCCTTTGGAAAACAGATCATCTGCAGGCGAGCATCCAGGCGAGGCGACAGCACAGCACCCTCTAGTGTAGAAATCTGGATGGTGGCTCAGTCGTCCCTCAACAAAACCAGCCAGAATGTCCACGGAAAATAAACCAAAAATCCTCAGAATTCTTGCAGGTGACAACGTCTCCAACACTCCAACTGGCGGCACTCAACCTGAATCTCTCATATCTTGCTTCTTTTAAAGGACAGCTAAACTTTTTCCTCCACT
>NW_007580359.1:0-1083 GCF_000690725.1 Stegastes partitus | reverse complement strand
ACTTTTAAACTGTTTTAACACATTAAATCACACAAATCCTCATAATTGTCTACCTCAGAAGCAGAACACCAGCATGTGAAATGAGCCAGAATATCTTGGGCAAATACACCATGGGTTTGGTTGTCCTCTTTCTTCCAGTTTCTAAACTTCTGCGTATATGCTTCTGGAACTAGTTCATACGCCTTTAGAACCGCAGCTTTAACTTTAGCATAATCACCGCTTTCAACAGAACTAAGGACAGAAAAAACTTTTTGGGCCTTGCCTGGGAAAATACACTGCAACATCATAGCTTTATAGCTATCCGACCATTTTCTAACTTGTGCAACACGCTCAAACAATGCAAAAAAAGTGTCCGGATCTTTTTGTCAAATTTAGGCAGAAGATGCAAGCTTTCAGCAACATCAGAATCATTAGGTCGTCCCCTAACACTGGCTAACAATGACTCATGTGCTTTCCCTTCCTTTTGCAGCTCCAACTTCAACTGCTGTCTCCCTTTTCAATGCTACTTCAGCCCTCTATCTCTCCTTCTCAAACTCAAATCGTAATTTCTCCTTCTCTAATTGAAAATTTTCCCTCTTTAGCTGCAGATATTCAAACGATAAAGTACCACTAAAAGGCTCTGGACTGACAGGGCCTTCAGCTGCTGGAGCCTGAACTTCCTCCAAAACTTTGGCAGATACAGCTAACCCCTCAATAATGTTCATTCGCTCAGTCGTTTTTGGTACCTTGTCAGTTCTTGACCAGCCCAAATGGACTGCCAAATCAACTAATCCATCTTTTGTAAACTGAGTTAAAGTACTGCGAGATGGTCGTTTCAGGAACTCAGAGACTGAAGTAGTACTCTGCTCCGTCTCCATGGTTAACACAGCCACACTGAATACACAACCAGCACATCCAAAAAGTGAGTAAAGCAGTTTGAGTCACACAATACACAACTGCAGGGAGAATGAGTAATTATGGAGCGCCCCCTCCTAACTGCGTATCCCGAAACTATGTAACTGAACCCTAGTCTTCATGTGCGTACTGGCGGTGGGTATTTATGCACCTGCAAACCGTCTGCATTGGAAAGACCACGTGTCTCAG
>NW_007580358.1:16331-29576 GCF_000690725.1 Stegastes partitus | reverse complement strand
TAAGTGTGCTGTTTTATTTTATCTAGCATTATTTTGGGGCTCTCTCGTTGTTGTTTGTGTCTAAATATGTACTAATTTGGCTTTTATTAGATATTATTCTATAATATAAAAACACATTTCTTCAGTAATAGAAGTTTTTTTTTTTTTTTCTGGCGGTCTTAAAAGTTTAAAATGAGGGTTGACTTCACTTCTCTTTATGTATATATATGTTTATAAACTAATTACAACATGCATTGTATTTCACTTCTTTGTTTAATCTATTTTAATTTTCCCATTTCAGATCTTCCAACAGTGACTGCTAGTACATTAGTGGAACCGCAAATTTATTTTCCTCCTACTGACAGAAACCTGTTGTGTTTCAGGCTTACGTTTTGCTACAATGTCAACTGATAAAGAATCAGAATTAGATGATGTATTTGTAAATTTGACAAGTTACTTGAGTAACTTAAAAACATTGAAAGTTGAACTCAAATCCACAGGGAGAGAACAAAATAACGCTTTCCATGATTTTTTTTTTTTTGAAAGATTGAGTCATTGTTTGTGTGTGTGTGTGTGTGTGTGTGTGTGTGTGTGTGTGTGTGTGTGTGTAAAATGTTGCATGATACTGGTTTCATATCTGACACACTGTTTTAAAGGCCAATAAAATTACATGCTCACAAATACATAACATGAAATAACCACAAAAGAAAAAGAGCTAATAGAAAAGAAAAAGGATTAAAAGTAGATTTTAGAGGGAAACTTGTTGGTAACATTATGAAGAATGTAAAATTGTGAAGAAATGATAAACATCTTCACTGATTGTCCCGTCTCTTCTGTTTACAGTTCTGCTGTGTCTCCAGTCCACGGTAAGATGGGTCGATCAAACCATATCATTCTTTTATATCAAATTCAGAAACTTCCTGGACAGATGCATGCTCCACAAGTTTTCTGAGTTTAGTTTACAGTCATTTCCTGCTGTTTTGCTTTGAAACAGACAAATCAGATTTTTTTTAATGCAGAAGTGTGATTTTAATCCATGCACAGATAAACCTCAGTTACAAAGAGGAGCAAAGCTTAGAGATTGAGATCATTCTTACAGGAGGGGTGAAGCTTTGAGAGGAAAGAAGGGGGAGGGAAGTAAAGCTGAGGGATACAAGGACATAGAGACAAAAGGGAGGAGGAAGATCATCACACACAAGCAAATAACAGGAGAGGAAAAACTAATGAAAATCTACAAGAAGCTGAAACTGCAAATTATTGCTACCTGCTACCATCAGGTACAGCCTTGTATTCCCAAAGAAATACACAAAAAGTCTTGTTTTCACTGGGTGCATTTTCAGTATCATAGAGGAAAGGGTTTTCCAAGGTATTAGTTAGCCTTATAGGGTTATAAAGAATATTCAAGAGAATCCTGTTTTCTTTCCACAGATGAGGGAAGCAATGACAAGTTCAGACAACTGCAGGTAAATCATATTTACAGAATCCAAACAGCAGAATTTAGTGTGTGTCAAAGTTACAAGCTGCCTCCATGTTGTCTTCATGTTGAAATTCAACAACATATGACACTTCCTCGGCCTTACTGAACGCTCCCATACATACAGTCTACTTGAAATGAACACTGAACAGAGAAACTGAAGATAATTCAATACGTAATAATCAAGCAATAATGGCTTCTTGTTTGCAAAAATTTTTAAAAAATAGTAATGCAACGAATGTGAACTAATAGGAAAATTAAATTAGAAGTACATTTAAGTTGGTGTTTCATATGATAACTGTTCCTCTCTGTCTCCAGTCTCCAGATGTGTCACGGAGGAAGTTACTTCAGACACAAGGAGCTGCTGTTCCCTTCCCTCCTCTCAAGGTGGCGTAGTCTCTGCATGAATAACATTTACTGTCACATGGAACATTTCAAATTTTGATCTGCTTTTAGAAAACGGCTAATTATTTTACATTTAACAGCCTCAATTTGGTACTGTGAATCCTGTTTGATCATCCAGCTCAGAATCTCTCCAGCTCACTACAGCTCACCTGTAGGCCAATCAGTCAGTGAATCAGGAAACAGTTTCATGTTATTACATCATGCATCTTGACATTTATAGCTCGTTGTTTCGGTTATAGAAATACATAATAATGTTTGGGCTAAATCTGGGCTTTATCTAACCTTAACACAGCCTCCATATGATGAAGAAATGGCAATTCAGTTGTTTGTTTTAACACAATATATGGACTGAAGTTGTGAATATTACATATTTTCAGTTGTTTGTATTGAAAATAAAAAAAAGTTTATAAAAATTGGTTGGGCTAAAAAGCTGAAATCAGATTTAGGGCTCAGGGTTATGTACCGGATATGTAACACATGCAAAAGCACACATCCTATTTGCCAATGTATGATTTTATTATTTTTGGTTTATTTTTTTTAAGAAACCAACCAGCTAGAACTTTTATTTTGTTCTAAAAACGCTCTGTGAAAGTTCTGCAAAGGTTTTCAGCAGGACGTTTTCTTGAATGCTGATTTACATTTTAACCTAATGCATTATGAAGGACATTATTTGAAATGTTAAATATCCTTAAACAGTTTTTTGAACATTAGACTAAGATGTTTTTTCTCAGAACTTGTATGTAATGTTAGCGATCGTTGTGGGAATGTTTCCTACTTGCTGGGCAGGTGTTACCCAGAGCAGAGGCGTCCTGCAGTAACCCTGCTGTCTGTCCTCCAGGTGCTGTCCGACGGGGAGCCGTGCATCTTGTTCCAGGCCAGGAAACTGTCTCTCCGCTATGAGAAGCAGAAACAGCTGGACCTGACGGAGCGAGCCTTTTCTCCTCAGAAAACCGTCGACACCAGTCAGTCAGTCTGCAGTGGGGACAAAGCAACGTACGTACTACCTCAGAGGGTTGCAATGTCTGGTGACGAAGCAACAAAACCTGAGCAAAATGGTTTGTCATGTAGGTCTGACCCTTTATCTGTGTACGTTTGTCTGTCCTCTGCAGGTTGGTCATGAGGTTTGGAGATGTGGAAGATCTGAGAGGCCTGACCGTCAGGTTCGTCAAACTACCTGTCATTCACCCAAATGTAACTTTATGGGGTCATTCCATCTCAAATCATCACATTTTTAGAACAATTTCTGGTTGCCCATCTCTGATTTGCTGGAATTGTTTAAAGCATAAAATATGGATGCTAATGAAGATGTTTAAAATGTTTAGATTGATACATCCAATACATTGAGATCACTTTTCTGATAAACCGTCAACTCACTTTCAGCATGTTCAAACTTTGAGGCTATATTTAAACGTTTATCTCAGACATAAAAAGACAATTATAATTCATAATCTGTAATATTCCAGAGTAGATCGAATAATGTCTGATTATCGGTGAGTCAAAATATTTTAACATTCTAAGCTGTCATGAAAAGTCCCATCTTTGTGCACACATGAACAAAAAAAATGATAATACAGAAGTCAGCTAGTGATATTTTCTGAATCTTTGTTTTTTGTGACCAAGTATTTCATATTGAAAAATTTGTTTTGTATTGTTGTGACATTTAACTACACATGGTTCAGAAAAACATCACTAGCTGACTTCTGCTTTATCAGATTTATCTATTTTTGTTCATGTGAGCTCAAAGATGGGACTTTTCATGACTGCTTCAGTGTTTTCATATTTCAGTGTACTCATAATCAGCTAGTCTTATCCCAGGAAGTATTTCATATATTCATGTAAAATTTTGCAGATACCTTTTCAGCAGAAGGCCCCTGATGATTGAGATGGAACAATCCTATATTGCTGGTAAATTCAAAAGCGCAGCCCAACAATGTTACGTAGAAAAAGCTGAATACATTTTTGCATTGGTTGTCATAAAACTGTCTGTGTGTGCCCCTGAGGCTGTGAAGAACTGTGATGAATGACTTCCGCTCCACATTAACACATGCAAAGTTGATTTTTGGAACAACTGGACATTGCCTCCAGTCGTTAATCAGTGTAAATATTGCAAACCCATTATTTCTAGTTCACCTCTTGGATCATACTTGAATGCCAGAAAGTGTGCAGTCATGCTGAGCATCTACTGAAAAGCTTCTTGTAACCCAGAAACAAAATGGTTCCATCAATGAAAAACAGAAAACAAACACCGCTGTTCTTAGATATGAACCCTGAGTGGGCTCTACAAGTACAGCTGGACTGATGCTCTGCTCTTGTCCTTCTTGCATCAGACTGCAGCTCTCCAACACTTTCTACGAGTCTTCAGGTCAGTGGTGGTTCTCTGTTGACAGCGTCTCACTGCTCTACAACACCTCTGAAGAGGCTGTGTTCAACGCCAGCGACGTGTATGCTCCGGCCTCCGCCTCCTACCGCTGCCTCCACGTCAGCAGCCTGCAGCGATACAGCGCCCTGCTGCTGCCCGGCACCGACCACGCCCGCCGCTGGGCCATCACCTTCACCGACTTCCAGGTATCTCTCTGTGTGCCAAGCTGACCCACTGTCTGATCAGCAGCAGGAAATATTTCTTGTGTTCTGTCAAAGAAATCGCTAAGGAGTGGCAGTAAAATAGAACTGTTGATGCAGCATCAGCAGTCGTGTAGGTGTTGTAGTGGACCGTCATGGTAAGGAGAGACCGGAGCTGAAGGGCAAAGCTCTTGATTTGTCAGTTCCTACTCCCACGTTTAACCCTCATGAGCTCTGGGTAATGACTGAAAGAATGAGGTTGCAGATACAAGCAGCTGGAATGTGCTACCTCCTTAGAGGGCCTGGGTTAGCCTGTAGAGAGGCTGAGGAGACATCAGAAGGGAGCTCGGAGTAGAGTCACTGCTCCTTCTCATGGAAAGGAGCTGGTAGAGGTGGTTCAGGTATCTGATGAGGATGCCTCTTGGGTGCCTTCCTTTGGAGGCTTTTCCAGTCTTATCCAACTCGGAGAAGACCCCAGGGTAGACCCAGAACTCACTGGAAGGGTCACATATCTCATCTGGCCTGGGAACACCTCAGGATCCCCCAGCAGGAGCTGAAAAATGTTGGGTTGAGTTGAGTTGGGACTGTTCAGAGGGCTGTCAGTACTGCTCCGCTTAGGCTGCTGCCACTGTGAACCAACCCGGAGCAGCTGAAGAAAATGGACAGATGGAAGGATGGATAACTCATTACTACGCCCTTAGAGGAATTGTGGATGTTGGCCACTTCTGGAGGACTTCACTTTTGCTCCTGGTGTTCTCTATTTGTAGATAAAGTCTCTCACTGTAGATCTGTGGAACCTCAGAGCCTTTTAAAGAGCTTTGTAGCACTATTACTCTAGGATTTCTTTTGATTTTGACAATCAAATGTCAAACCTCTGAAATGGTCTATTTAAGTGGTGATCTGACTAAACAGGGCTGGTGGTAATCAGACCTGGGGGTGTCTAATCCAGCTGCAGCAGGTGATCAGTGCAGCGTGGTAGTTTATTGATTCAGTAACTAAGGAAGTAAATACTTTTTTTTTCACACAGGCCCAGTTGGTGTTAGATAACTTTTTTGTTTCAATACATGCAATTATTATTTCAAGGTTTTTTTTTTCTTTTTCTTTTAATTATGTCAGTTTAGTTTAAAGATCTGATGCAGTCTAGAATAAGATACACAAAGCAGGATGCTTTTTCATAGCACTGCATGTGAATACTAGTGATCAGTGGTTTGCATGTCGATACTAAGACCTGGCAGACAAACAAAAGGGTAATGAGATTCAGACTGTACTTAACTAGCTTACATTGCAGTAATCGCATGTGCATCAAAATTAGATACTCTGCATCAGTCAGTAATTTGATCAATGACGCCATCAATATTTAAACTGACCTTACACTAAACTCCTCCTCTGAACATTCATTGCTGCTGACAGCTGTAACAGGCTTGAAGCTTTCCATCCATCCATTATCTATCCATCCATCCATTATCTATACACCGCTTAATCCTCACTAGGGTCACAGGGGGCTGGAGCCTATCCCAGCTGACTCAGGGTGAAGGCAGTGGAGTCTATTACACTTAGAGACAGACAACCAAGCACACTCACATTCGCACCTACGGACAATTTAGAATCATCAATTAACCTCAACATGTTTTTGGACTGTGTGGGACGAAGCTGGAGAACTTGGAAAGAGCCCACACTGCAGATCCTGGGTGTCCCCACTGGGACGCGAACCGGCGACCTTCTTGCTGCGAGGCAACGGTGCTAACCACCGTTCACCTTGCAGCCCAGGCTTGAAGCTTTTATTTTCAAATTCAATGACAAAACTACAACCTCAGTCTTTCCTATTTCAAAACAAGTCAGAGACAAAGTTTACGAACCGGTAGTGGAGTATATTTATTATTTAGCAAGCAGAACCACAACTGATGTTTTGATACGATGCAGTTTGATTTTTTTCTTTTTCTTTTTAGCAGGGATCAATAACAGACCTGATGTCAGTGGGAGGACATTATTGCAATGAGTTCAAAACATAAAACCACATTTGATTCATGAATGAATCCATATGTTAAACTAAGTTGCATGAAAATGACTATTGACTAAAGACTCAAAAACCCAGGCTACTCTAATCGTGGATTTTTACCTTCCATAGAGGATCTCCTTTCACGTACATGTGTGTAAGGATAAATGATGATATCTTCTTAATCATCTCCCCCATGTGTCTGTGCTTTCCTCAGATTCAGGCCTTCAGTGTCACGTCTGGGAAGTTTTCCCCAGCGAGCGACTGCATCACCTTCCTGACACCGGCTATCCTGATGGGTCTCATCACCTCCCTCATCCTGCTGCTGGTCCTGGCCTACGCCCTGCACATGGTCATCCACCTGAAACACATCGAGCACGAGGACGAACACAAGGCCGACATCTACTACCCACACAACCCCGAACAGCTCGAACACTGCTGTGCTGAAAACGCCGCTGAGAAAAATGTCATGTAGCCTAACCGGGGAGATGATTAGAGACTGTTAACCTTTCAAAAACAGACACAGCTGATTGGATACCTGGCACCACACCTCCAGAGTGATGTGGTTTCAGCTCAGGATTTCATTTTTTTTAAAACAGATATTTCTAGCGTTTTGTAATTTACCCATTAGTGGATTTCTGGTTTCGTCTTTATAACAAAATTAATAAAAATATAAATAAAAAAAGTGCCTCTGTTGTGTTCTGGTTTTATTTATATTTGCAGTGTGGTCATTTTCTTATCATGAATTCATTATTGGAGCACATATTGCATTCATTAACATTGCATTCATTGTTTGTGATGCTAGCTGTTTGCCACATGGGCCAGTAGATTTCATAGTTTGAAAACACATAGAAAACAGAAAATTTGGTTGAATTATCTAAAAGTAATGTATGCCGGAAATGACTTTGTTACAGCAGCTACAAATACAGCTGAGGACCCACATCGGACTCTGAACATGAAACATTTCCAGCTTGAAAACCTATTCACAGAACTAATCACAAAAAAATAAAGATGAGATAACAGAGTATTTGTAATGAGTAATGTGCAATATATTACATGCACACTTTTAGCTGCTGATGCTGTAAAATCCATGTACTGGAGTCTAAAGCATTACATTTATTTAAAGTTGCGTGAAACGGTATTAAGGGAAAGTAAAAATAAACCTAACGATAATTTTAGTTTAAAACTGTACTTTTCACCACTACATCTCAGAAAAACCATTAAAGTATTGATTTAATGGTTGATATGTTGGCACAGAGGGATTTCTACAATATGCACATTTTAACTGCTAGTGCTGTAAATGCAGTGGCGTCAAAAGCACAATACTTTAAAATGAGATCAAACTCAAAAGCATTCATGGTGTTCAACAGACTGTACGATAAAGATGTACTGATAGAAATTATAGCCTATAAACATAGCAGGACATATCAATCGGCAAAAGCTGCATTGGCACACTCAGAATTTCTTCAGAGCTGTAGGAGACGACATTGTTCCAGACAGACAGACAGACAGACAGACAGACAGCTAGCTCTGGGCAGCATCTGCAGCATCACCATCATCACACCATCGTGTGTCTTTGTGTCCCTGAAGACCTACCAGGACCTGAAGAGGATTGCCATGTTCAATGAATGACGGCGCGCATAGACACAGCGCCCCCTTCAGGAGGCAACGACAGCGAACGTTTAGTGTCTTATCCCAGATGTGCATTCCACAAAACTTACGAATTGAATAATCCTGAAGAAACGCTCCCTCATCTTGCCTGACTGTGTATGTACAGCAACATGACAATAAACTTGACTTGTTTTATTATATATATATGCATTCCTTTTATATTGTATAGAGTTGTTTACAAAGTTTTTATATTTTCTTTTGCACTGAAAGGCCTGCACCTTACTTTTCCTGTACTCGTTGCAATGACAATAAAACGAATCTGAATCTGATCTGAATGCTTCTGGAGCTGGACTGGATGGACAAGAGACTGGTGGATGATTCACCACCATCCACTTTCTGGAGAACTGAGTGCACAGAATTTTGTACTTTCCTTGGCATTGAGCTGTAGAGCTGGAAACTGCAGCAACTCGTTAGAAATTGTTGAAATGCTGGTCTTGTTATTTAGTTGTTACTTATTGAAATGACAGAGTTTTAAACAGTTCTGTACATTGTGCTGTGGTCTGCCCCTCATTTTTCAACACTGTTGAGCAAATCTGTCATTCTAAATCAGCTTCTTTTTTCTCTATATACAGTTATATGTCTGCTCAGTAGTGGACTATGAGCCTATGCAATGCTCAGTAAGAGACGAGGGGAAGCTGAGCTTGTAGGGGTGAAGAAGATTCAACAGTTTCATGAACTGATCGACCACATTAACAATCAATATTGGTTAAAGAGGAAAAAATACAGTAGAGGTTTTCCCACATGCCGATGAAAACGGTTTCAACCACTGATATTTAGCTGCTTACAATTGGAATTTGAGCTAATTCTCTTCTCCAGCCACATGATAGGAAGCCCAAAAAGTAAAGTAATGCTGAGAAATGCTGGATGACTTTAGAGCGACCTTACAAATAATACAACATGACAATGAGATAGACTCAGCCCTAGCATAGATTAGCATAGATGCTAATCAGGGCTGGTGTTTGATGCAGTTCGTGGTAGGATTCAGGGTGTGTTTGTGAAGAACTTAACATTTCCAGCTATCATCCAGTATGTCATGATGATAAAAAATAACAACAAACATCCTGCTATGCAGATTGTAACGTAGACTTGTCAGATGAAAGAAAGACGGTTGTGTCACGCTGAGCATTTTGACACCAGAACATTGTGAAAGACAAAATGTTTGAGGACTGACAGGGAGATGAGTGCTTCATTGAATGAAATAAATGAATTACAGAGTATTAGACAGATGTGGGTGACTAACTACCTTAAGTTTACATGAAGGGTGAGCTCAAGTTTAAACTTCTTGTCTGTCCTATACTGCACTGTGGTCCGGGAGGAAGGACATTTGGTTGTTCAGTGTGTTCACATACACATGTTTGAAAGACACAATAAAACTGGACACACACACCAGCTGTTGTGGACTGTTAGCTGATTTCACTGTATCATCAGTGTGTAGATATTGTAAAAAGTACAGATGTGCAAGACAACATTTCTCTTCACACTATCAGGAGCTGAACTCAGTCAGCTTAACATGTATTTTCCAACAGGAAATGCACCAAAGCACAGTGGGTTCCAAATGGAATGATGTCACAGAGCTGGCAGAATATGGATGTGATCTAGAACACTTTGGGGACACAACTTGATGGAGAGCAGTTCACACTTCACACCTCAGCTGTAAACTCCTGTTTGATTGCATAATCAAAAACAGTCGACAAAGAAAACGAGAACTCAGACCAAAATGTCAACGAGTTTAAGCTCAGTTGCCTCTGGTGCACCAGGTAAGACAGGCTCAACACAGAGACTGTATCTACTGGGACAAAAAATACAGAAAACACTGAAAATCAAATTGTGAAACTGCTCCTTAAATGCGGCACAGGACAGTTTTGTGTCACATTATGTCCAAGTTTTCAGAACAACAACAGACCATGCTTAGAAAAACCTGGTATAAACCTGATCAGTGTTTGTCACTTGAGGCCAGTGTTGATTTTCACACGAATTTGATCTTACATCTCTTTGAATTTCTGTTTTTTTTTTTTCTACACAAGTGAATTCAGTCAAAAAGGCCAGAAAATCAGGAGTGTTGATGTTCATGATGTGGTGACTGAACATGTGAATATGTTACCAGTCTCCAGCCTTGGGGTGTCTGGGCCGGTAGCGTTGTAGCTTCACAATCCTAAATAAGTGTGGAGCAGTAAGGAACACACACAATCATCTGTGTGTGACCGCTTTATTCTGCCACTACTGTGACCAAAACATGTTTCCAACATGCTCAAACTCAAATCTTTATGTCTGGTATTAACCAAAACATATTTATATCACACCATGTACATCTCATGTGATACAGGGTTCTCCTTATACAAAATCTAACAGTTGTGAGGCAATCTCATCAGTCATGAGGCGGCAGCCATTCACGCACTACAGCGCCACAAAAAACATACAAATTTACTCTATTATCAAATACAACATGGACACAAACGACAGATCAGGTGCTTCAGCATTTACGTTACATCATGTTTCTGTTGCTTTGTATGTGCTTAATCTCACAGGATTCATAAAACAACACAATATTTCCACACCTCACATCGTGGTCGCGCTAAGCTAGCGGCTAACTCGGTTAAAACATTTTACATAGACTATGTTCAAACTCCAACATTTATTTTGTACACGAGTTAAGCCGAATATTTAAACAAGCTATAAGTGAAATTTCAGCTTAGTTCTGAGTGATTTATCATCACCTTCTACATACCTGTGGAGCAGTAAGGAACACATACAATGATCTGTAGCCTCATTATTTTAATTCTGCCACTACTGTGACCGTTAGGCTTCAGTGGTGTTTGCCTGACTGGTCCTGGCACTTGGGTGACACCTGCTGTCACAAAAAGGTTATGACAGCGACATTTTTCACACAAAAAGTGATTTAAGAAAGAAAAATAGTTCTATGACAGCTTGTTATTGTGTTGTGGTTGTTTTTTATTTATTGGTTGTCTATTTTACTTTAGAGGCTTTTTTCCATCCTGTACAAATACACGTCACATATTTTGACTCCGTGTTCATCGCTTGTCTCCACAGTCACACCGAGACCACGGGAGGTTCAGGCAGGTGAAACTCTGCTCAGCAGCACTTGTGGCTACTCGGTTGTGAAGTTTCTTGGTGAGGGCGTCTTCGGCAGAGTCGCCAAGTGCCAGAAACTGGACACATCAGAGACAGTGGCTCTAAAGATCCTCAAGAAGGACTTTAGATTAATGCAGGACACTAAGAAAGAGGTAGATCTTTGGACTGCTTTTCATTATATTTTCATGTTCAGGTTTTTGATGGCTTCAGCAGAATATGAACCATGACCTGCTGATTGTTGCTCATTTAACTGACATTATATCTTCTTCTTTCCTCCACAGCTGTCCATCTTGAAAGCAATGAGTGGCCTCGATCCAGACCTCACCAACGTCGTCAAGTTCTTCGAGCAGTTTGAACACCTGGGACACACCTGTCTGGCCTTTGAAATGCTGGACAGGAATCTCTTTGAGTTCATGGAAGAACAGTATTGGGAGCCACTATATCCCATGAAGATCCGCCCCATTGCACAGCAGGTTTGTATTACTGTCACATTTTATGACTGAAGAAAGCCCCGACCTGAAGCACACACAGCAGAACATGGAAAAGTAAAAATTAAATTCCAACCTTGTCCTTTCTGGTTTTGTCCCTGCAGCTCCTGGTGGCCCTGGACGCCCTGAGGGGTCTTGGTATCCTGCATGCTGACATTAAAGCAGACAACATCATGTTTGTCAACATGCAGGACCGACCCCTCAGAATCAAACTCATTGATTTTGGCAACGCTATTCCGGCGTCGAAAGTCCAGCCTGGGTTGATGCTGCAGCCATGCGGCTGCAGGTGGGTTCATCCTGCAGGCTCAGCTGTTCATGTAGAAGAGCTGTGTCCATCTGAAGCCCCAAATTATTACATTTGTCCCCAAAGACTGCCAACACATTTCTGATATTTGCTCTTGTCTTCCCTCCTCAGGGCCCCAGAAGTTGCCCTCGGCCTCCCCTTCAACGAGGCCATAGACGTATGGGGAGCCGGCTGCGTCCTGGCCCTCCTCTTCCTTGCTGACAACCTGTTCCCAGTCAACTGTGACTATCAGATGGTAGGTCAGCTGCTTCAAAGAAAAGTCAACAAGTCAAACTTTTATGCAGATAATCAGCTAATGTGACTGGGTGTAATCTGTCTGCAGATGAGGTGCATCGTTGATTTTCTTGGTCAGCCGGAGGACCACCTGCTCCGTGCTGGGAAGTACACCAAGTGCTTTTTCAAGGAAGAGGAGGCTGGTGACAGCTCAAGATGGAGGCTCATGGTAGAGCAACATGTTCTTCTTGCTTGGAGTTGATTCCGTGGTTTCATCCCAACTCTCCTAAAACACTTCTCATATATGTTTTGTTCCTCAGACGCCAGCAGAATTCACAGCAGTAAACAGAGTGAGAGCAGAGGGACCACACGGCTACTTGGAGCTGTCCTCTCTGGATGACCTGGTCAATGTAGGTACTTTCTGCTGCCTTGTTAGAGGGATAACTAAATCAGTAGCAGTTACTGATCTGTCTGTAAATGTTGGGAGCTCATCAGTCAGTCTTACTCTGTTTCCAAATCCAGATGTATCCAAAAAGGGAGGCTGCTGAATACTGTGACAGAGTGGCCTTTGTGGAACTGTTGAAAGGGATGCTGCACCTTGACGGGGATCAGAGAATCTCTCCTCGTCAAGCTCTGCAGCACCCGTTCATCACGATGTGCCACCTGACCCAGGACTCTGACAGCAGAGACTAGTAAGTGACAGTGATGTTCACATGAGTACATAACAAAGGATACTGGATAAATTGACATCTTTGATAATGGACAGACTAATTCACAAACTCTTTATCATCCTTCATCCAGCCTGGCCACCTCCCAGACAATGATGAGTGTCTGCCCAGAAGAGCACTCAGATCAGGTCAACACTCCTGAAACATCTGAACCTGATTCTGAGTCAGCCAATGGGTTTTGTGTCAGAGATTTATTCTCTGACACAAATGTAGACACTCCAGCCACCAGGTCATCTGATGAAGTCCAACCATCAGACTCCTGTAAAGACTGTTGTACAGACGAGTCTGACGGAGTTTCCTGGAGCTCTTTCTCCTGGACCTTCGTCGACTCCACATCTGTT
>NW_007580358.1:0-15503 GCF_000690725.1 Stegastes partitus | reverse complement strand
TACATTAGTTGTTAAGTCATTTTTACTTTATGAGTTTTACTTTGTTGTTTTAAGTGTTACATTAGTTTCACTTCATTGCTTTGACTTCATTTTGTTATTTCATTGGTTTTACTTCATTATTTTACTTTGTTACATTTTGCAAACAAATTGTTTGCTGCTGATGTGCTGTATTCATGTGACAAACATGACATTTCAGTTTAATAAAAGAACTGAATGAAACAGACAACCAATAGGAGTGCGAGGTTATTGAAATAGACAAAGAATGGTGAAAAAAAAACAAAACATGGTGGAATCAGCTTCCTCCAAGTTTGGCTGTGAGTTGAACCTGTGAAGTAAAAGTGGACAAATAGCTGAGAGAGCTGCCTAAGGTTTGGATAAATACTGTTAGCAAACAGTATGAATTAACAGACAGAGAAAATAAAAGCTCAAAGCAATCCATAGGTGGTAAACTAAATAACTTAATTTAAGGCATAAATTGCTGAAAACTGACTTGGACTTAAATTTGGTTTTTGGTTGTTTTAATTTTTGTTTTTTTAAGTCTCAGTTTCATAGCCCACAAAAACCACAGGTATTAACAGGGAGTCAACAGGATTCTGTGAAGTATGCTACACTCTCAAAGTAAAAGCTCAGAGATGTGAAAAGGAACTGATCAGGGTTTGTCAAATATGCTGGTTGTTCGTGTTAAATGCTGTGAAGTTGTTGTTTTTACAGAGATAGAAGTCATTTGAACACGTTGAACGTCTGGTGTAATTCTAATTCTGACCAGCGGGGGCGCTCTGATGCCTGCAGCGCAGTCAACCTTCCAAGTATTTAACACATAGAAGAAGACACTTAGCGTGACGGCAGGATTGTACCGACAGCAAGCTAACTCATGTGTTCTGAATATTGACACGTATTCAAACAACCTTTTTATTACCGAATCCTGTGAGATTTTTTAGTTTAACCGGTACCGCTGAAGGCTGAATCAAACGCCCCATTTTAACGGGTTTCTGTTCAGATTAGCATTTGGCTAATTAGCATCAGGCTAACCGGACAGTTCCATAACTGCCAGAAGTAAAACAAGACCTTCCCACGGGTTCACGTGGGGCCGGTGCCACCTGCCTGCTGACAGTTACCGGTTCCGGTGATCTTGTTCAGTCCGGCGGTCTTCCTCCTGCCACCGGGGACTTCATGTTCAACAGCCTCCGTGCGTCTCTGTCGCTTTTGTCCTGCCGGCTGGTCTCGTCCTCACCGCGGACTCTGACCGGAGCCTGCCGCCTCCTCGGCAGGATGGAGGCGGCCGTGGTGAGGTGCCTTCCTGGGGAGCCCAAGCTCTCCATCGCCTTCTGCCTGGACGGCAGCCACAAGCACATGCTGCGGGACCAGGACGAGACGGTGGGGAAGGCGCTGGCCCGGATCTCCAAGAACATCGCTAAGGGTGAAAGTAAGGCGAAGAGGTCGAGGAAGAACCGGGGGCAGCAGGGGGGTGAAGCCGCGGAGCCCACCGCCGTAAAGCTGTTCTATGACGGGGACGAGGTGCCGGACACTTCACTGAGCTCGGAGGCGTGGAAGGACGGAGCCGTGCTGCAGGTGGGGGACATTCAGTACTTGGTGCTGAGGAACCCTCCCACTTTCACCACCGCCGAGCTGCCGGTGTCCCTGATGGCTGGTTTCCCAGTCTGCCCCAAACTGGAAGTGGAGTTTGGAAACCTCCAAGACTGCGAGTTCACGTGGTTGAAGGAAACCGTCCCAAACTCAAGGTGATCACCCGGAACACGAGGTGGTGTTGACAGAATGTGTGCAGGACAACTTGACATTACAATTAATCAACTGTGGCCGCTCTCATGGACGGATCGGGGTCCTGGGCTCCGACCCCCCAGCTCTCATACATAGAAGCAGAACATACAGACTGAATGACACACAAAATTCATACAAACAACACAATTTTAAGTCTCTTGTCATTTTGATTGGACCAGTTCCAGCAGGTCCATTTTAAAGGAACCATCAAGAAACGTTAGCTTTGATTTTGCTTATTGCTTCTCAACCAAATTTCAGTGGCATTAGTTTATAAACGATGCACTGCTAACACCTACTTTATATCTGTCACTACAGATCTGCACCATTAGTCCTGTGAGTCCAACACATTGTTTACTCAGTTCAACTCTTTATGCTTTACTGGCATTCTGTTGTTAACCTGATGATCACGCCGTTACTTATATTTCTCTTCCTTCTACTCCTCCCTCTGTCTTCTTTTTCCTCCTTCTTGTTCTCCTCTTTTTCTCTTCTTTTGCTCCATCTCATGCTGCCCCTTTTTCACCTCCTCCACCTCCTTCTTCTCCTCCTGCTCTGTATTTGTCTACTTCTCCTCCTTCTGCATCTTCTTCTCATCTTCTCTCCTCCTCCTCCTCCTTCTTTTCTGTCTTTTTCTCCTTCTTTTTTTCCTTATCCTCCCTTGCATTCTCATCCTGTTTCTTGTTGTCCTCCTTTATTCTTCCTTCCTTTCTCCTCCCTCTATTTATTCTCCTATTTATTTTTTCTTCTTCTTCTTCTCCTATTCTTCCTCCTTTTTCTTCTACTCCATCCTGTTTTTTCTTCTATAGACTGTGTAATTTCAAAAAAGAAGAAAATGAGGTCATATATTTTAAAAGAACAGAATTACAATTCATTGAGCAGAATAAGGCAAATAATTAGATGATTAAAAAAACAACATGCAGCATTCATATCTGTATTGTTCACCTCTTTCTTGTTCTTGTTCTAGGCCTGAAGCTGCTGATGAGGTTCCAGCTCAGGACGGTGGCTGGACGCAGGTTGGACGCGACCGAGTCCATGTGCCGTCCAATCAGGACATCGGTTGCAGGGTCAAACTGATGTGCACGCCCAAAGATGGAAGTCGCAGCGGCCCGGCAAAGGAGCTGATCTCTGTGGGAGCCGTGGAGGCCGGACCAGGCATGTGCACGTTTGACAACCGTCACGCGTACACTGTTAGGGCGGCGGAGTGGCCGGCTGTCAGGGTGGTGTCGTACAACATCCTCGCCGACATCTACGCCCAGACAGAACTGTCCAAGACGGTGCTGTACCCGTACTGTGCCCAATATGCCCTGCAGCTGGACTACAGGCAGAACCTGATCAAGAAGGAGCTGGCCGGGTACAACGCCGACATCATCTGTCTGCAGGAGGTCGACCAAGGTACTCGATGACACAGCAGCCAGCTGACTCACTGAAAATGAATCAACAACACAAGTGCCAAACATTCCTCTTGTCCTCCAGTGTGATTGTTATTTTTCTGTCAAATATTCTTGTCCACTGAATACCTTCAGATTGTTTGGCAGCTAGTCACACAGCAGAAGCAGGTGTTAATGAGGAGGCTGGTAATTATTATGTGGTTTGATCCCAAAGTGCTCATAAAGGAGAATTCTGGCTTATTTAAACTTATATTTCTCAAAAAGTGTCCAGTATCATCTGACAGTAAAGAATGATTACAACTTTCCTGAATGAAAACTGTTCCTAAGAACTCCTCTTCATTTTTCAATCATAGATGACCAAAGTTTTATTTGATAATTCATATTCAAGTTTAGTTTTTTTTTGTTTTTTTTTAGCAGTCAGCAAACAACTTTTTTTTGTGACTACGTCTTCTCTTTATTCTCTTACTACTCTACCTTCTGACAACACCACATAGACTTTATTGACATGGAAACAAGCCTCATTTCTTTGCAGAAACTCCTGATGGCACCTTGTCCTTCCTGACAGAGACAGATTAATTGAAACACTGTATGTCAGCAGTGCCACAAAGATGGAACTACTGATTTCAGACACAGAATCTACAAAACTGAACATTATAGCCTGGCAAATTCATGTATTTATTAGCCGTTATTTTATTGACTTTATTTAAACTGCTTGTTTTAGCGAGACAGAGAAGTGTTGCACTTAGAATCATGATGTTTCCTTTTATAACACGTCTGTTCATTGCTCTGAATTATGTTACTATCCATCCATCCATCCATCCATTATCTATACACCGCTTAATCCTCACTAGGGTTGCGGGAGCGCTGGAGCCTGTCCCAGCTGACTATCGCAGGGCTACATTATATTACTACAAAATTAAAAGTAATTCTCAGAGGAGGAGCCGCTGTGACTCTATCTGTAAAGTTACCGTCATCTGGATGTGTTAACGTGTCTTCTGACCGTCTTCATGTCTTCTGGACTCTTCAGATGTGTTCGTGAGCAGTCTGACTCCGGCTCTGGACGCCTTCGGTCTGGACGGTGTTTTCAGGATAAAAGAGAAGCAGCATGAAGGACTGGCCACTTTCTACCGCAGGTCAGGTCCAACACCAGCCTGAGTCAGCATTTATTTTTCTTATTTTATAGAAAACTGACCACATCATCTAAATATACAGAGTTTACTGACATCATGATAATAATGTAAATCTTTAAAAAGACACATCTTTGCCTGCAGGTGTGAAGTGCTGCTGTTAAAAGTGTTCCATTACAGTTGAAGCTGAGCAGCAGATTTGTTGTTTTACAGCAGGACCTCCATCTGATTTGAATGTATGACTGCATTATTGATGATGG
Source organism: Stegastes partitus (assembly GCF_000690725.1). NCBI lineage: Eukaryota > Metazoa > Chordata > Actinopteri > Pomacentridae > Stegastes > Stegastes partitus. Next base: position 10,955 of record NW_007580358.1, on the reverse strand, counting down.
CCATATTAACCTCCTGCATAAAGCCCACAACCATATACCACCCTGTCGTTTCAGAACAAGTGCTCCCTCCTACACTGAGCAGCCACAACATTAAGACACTGTCAAGTGACGTGAAAAACATCGGTTAAATCTTTAAGAGTGCTGTCGGTCAGTGGGTGGGATATATTAGACAGCAAGTGAGCAGTCAGTTTTTGAAGTGGAAGGTGTTACTTGTAGGAAAAATGGCCAGCGTAGGAATCTGAGGGAGTCTGACAATCTGTGACGTGTTGATGAATGCCTCAGAGCATCTGTATAACAGCAGAGGGCTGGACTACGAAGCGAGATTAGTGGGTTAAAGTCAGAGTTTTCAGGGTCACAAAGGTGGCTCTCTTTTTACCTGCTAGATCTCCATGGTAACTGATGCTGTGGAGCTAACCTGGTGGGGAGCAGGTTATGTTCAGTATTTAAATCGGCTGGAAAGAGCATCTCCCTTTAACCAGATCGTTTCCTGACTATTATTTATGAGCGATGCAAATTCTCAGCTGAGGGAATGTGTTTTATCCGCTAACATGCTGAGTTGTGTGTTACTAATATCACTGAATGAAGCCGTGTAGTTACAGCATCACACACTGTTAATATCATGTTGTCATGCCAGACGTGTATTCAGTTGGTGATGCAGAGATCACATAAATATGTTTTTGTATTTGGCTCTGATTTGCTGTCAGGTCCGTTTACTCTGCTGCTTCTGTAGCTGATAGAACACAGATTAGAAAATGGGTTATTCTACTGGTATTTATTACAGATAATATTCAATCAAAAACATTAATTTCGCTTTGATTTGACCAAAAATTAAAGTGATTTCCTGCATTATGGGACCGTGTCAGACCTAAATGCACTTCAATACAAGATCATGTTTAAATATATGAAGTTTAAGGTTTAACAGCTGCTGCATTGACCAGTAAAATAAATCAGTAAATGAAATATATTACACACATTTAGCAGTTTTCTACCAGCATTCCTGTCTTGCATCATTTACAGTAGCAGCGCTTTTTACCATCATACATATTCATGTTTCTCATTGTTCTCCATTAAAACAACCTGTTGACTGAAGCAGCTGCACACCATCGATTCATTTTGAGCAGAAGAAGAGTCACGTGACGCGTCAAACACCCCTTTTTATGTGAACAGAGTCTGAAGCAGAAAGTCTGAGTTGACAAAGAAAGTTGATACCCATGATCTCTGACTGGGGCTTTAGTTTTTGTTGAGCCGACTGACACAAAGACAGCCCGGCTATGTCAAACTTGCTTCATAGTAGAGCCCTCATGTGTTGTTGGGTTGTGCAGTGGTTCGTACCTCCCAAAAGTAATCCAAGGAAGGACTCTGCTCTGAGCAACGTTCTGCTGGGAACATTGGGTCCTGCATTAATCTGGTTGTTGCTCTGACATGTAGCACCCACCTACACAAGACCACAGAGCCCATTCATGGCAGCATTGCTCCCTGATGGCCTCTTTTAGCAGGATAATGCTCCTTCCTGCACTGCAAACATTTTTCAGGAATGCTGGAGGAATATCAAGAGTTCATTGTGTTGATTTATGTAACTATATAACTGTAAATCGTCCTGAACGACATCTTGCTGTGTTTCAGGTCAAAGTTTAGGCTGCTGAGCCGTCATGACATCATGCTGAGCGAGGCGTTGACCTCTGACCCGGTCCACTCTGATCTGCTTGAGAGGATTTCTGCTAACAGCATCCTAAAGGACAAGATCCTGCAGAGGTCCACCTCGTTGCAGGTACTGCTGCTCATGAATGATCTGGAGGAAGATGCAGCCTTTGTTACATTGCTGTCGTCCCAATATCAAATCACACACAGTGTTGCTGACAGATTCTGTATTTCAAGGCAGTTTTGAGTCACTGCAAATAGATTTTCATAGAAACAGAGATGTATTACAACAGTATTTTACAACATGGAGGTCACAGATACCATTGAGGATGTTGTAGTTGACTCTTCTCTAATACATTTGGGCATTTTGATCACATGAAACGGATGTTATGTCCTGTTTTTTGTTTTTTAAGCCAACTAAAATGTTTTTTTTAATGGTTCTAAGTGTCTTACAATTTTAGTTTGTCTGCAAAAATGTGAATTAAAGTTTGTTTGTTGGCTTAAATGATTTTTTATCTGTGTGGGATCATTAAACAGCAACATCTACCCTCTGGTGGTTTAAATTGGGAAAAAAAAAGGGAGCAAGAATTTTCAAACTAAATCAATAATCAGCAGTTTGAGCGATCATGAAAATAATTTTGGATCCATCTTTAGCCCACTCTGTAAATCATTTGTCTCTTTGCAGGTCAGTGTGCTTGAAGATGTCAACACACCAGGCAGGAAGGTCTGTGTGGCCAACACTCACCTGTACTGGCACCCGAAAGGTAAAACCCGTCGTTCCACTGCACACACACACACCTGAGCTACCGATACCAGCCAGCGGGGTGATGATCTGCACAACAACAAACTTTTAAAAACGGAATAATTATTTTTCCTTTTGAAGGGGGGAACGTTCGCTTGGTCCAGATGGGCGTGGCTCTTCAACACCTGAGACGTGTGATCAGCGAGGTCGCGCCTGAAGCCCCGCTGCTGCTTTGTGGTGACTTTAACTCCACCCCAAACACAGGTAGCTCTAGAGTGCTGTCATTCTCTTCAGCTGAAGCTTATTGAACTGACCGTTTAAAGGAAAAAAAAAAAAAAACGCCTCTCAGGGCTCCAGACTGCGACCTACATACAGCCTGGATATGAATGTGTGGGTTCAACTTTCATGTGGTCGCATTTGTACAAGTGCATGATGATTGTTAAGCTGATTTGGTGACCAGACGGGAAGCTGTTGTGTTTACTATTTTTATCTTTTTCAGTGGCTTTGTCCGTCTCCCCTGTCTGATGTGTGAACCAATCCATTAGCAATAACGAAACTAAAATGCAAATACATTACAATACATTTTTACAGCGATGAGAGTTTTGACTTCACAGCGTCAGAAGAACATGATCAACTGTGGTGCTGACATTTAAAATGCTCTCCACACATGTGAATAAAATGACTCAGGTCCAACTTGGGCATATCTGTCATAAAATGCCTTATTTTTGCTCTTTTCTAATTAATTTTCATTCACACACCTGATTGACCTGCAGCTGCCTTCGTCTGCACGTGAGGCGTTTAGGGAACACCTGTAAAATATAGAGTCTATCATCAAGTGAGGAGCTTAGCCTGTGCACAGTTTATAGCAGAGATGTCAGACAGCCTCACTGAACAGACTGATGAAATGAATGCATTTCCTAAGTAAAATATTTTACAAATATCCAGTCTCAGAGCAGGTTTACGTGTTTGTCAAACAGAAATGGAACTAACTCGGTGAATCTTGTGGTAGAAAATGCAGCAGTGTTGATTGCGGCGCTGTGTGAGTCCGGTGTGCTGGTCTGGTCACAGGTGTGTTCCAGCTGCTCAGTGAGGCCGTGGTTCCTCAGGATCATGCCGACTGGAGCAGCTCGGGGCCGGAGGAGGCCTGCAGCATGGAGCTGCCCTCTGGCTTCCCCCCTCTGCTGAGCGCCTGCGGTCAGCCGGCCTACACCAACTACGTGGGAGGATTTCACGGCTGCCTGGACTACATCTTCATACAGCAGGACAGAATGCAGGTACTGATGCTGATTCATGAGAACAACTTGATCCAACACGGTTCATTAGCTGCATTCCACCAGCGCGAACCCGGTACTAGTTCAGGATTAGTTTTAGTGCTGGTTCAGAGCTGGTTTAACTGGTAAACCTCTGAAGAGCCAGTTTGCTTTTCCACAGAGCCACAATGGTGCTGCATCATTACATAACTGTATATGAACACAGTTTCACTAATGAAGCTCCCTCAGATTATTCTGATCACCACTGGAGAGCCAATGAAGTCATTATTTGTCTTATTTTTCTGCTGGTCGAGGTTTTACTATTGCCAGACGTTTATGTCTTTGCAAACAGCAGTTAGTGTTTGTAAAAGTCAAATTCACGTCACATGTTAAGATATTTCCATCCATCCATTATCTATACACTGCTTAATCCTCACTAGGGTCGCGGGGTAAGAAGATGTTTAATTGAATTTTAATTTTTACCACAATGCCCTACCTGAATTCTTGCATCTTAATTACATGCAGTATGTACATCTTAAATATTACTCAATAGAAAATATAACTTTACATATTCTGGTTTGAAATTTGCGTTTTTAATTTACAAGTATCCTGTGTTTTAGTCGCATATTTGGCTTTTTTTTTTTTTAGCTAAAGAGCTGGAAAATTAAGCATCTTGTGGGTATTTTTTTTTATTTTGGATAAACTGTAATACATTAAATTTGAAATACTTGCTTACAAAAAAGTTAGTTTTATTAAACTTTGCTACTGATTCATGACAAGTGGTGCCACAAGAACAAAAATATTGCTAGACAGCCTAATGTAAGTGACACAAAGTGGCAATATTTAAAAAAATTAAAAACAAACCTGATATATCACATCATTAAAAAAAAATGTTTCAAGTAATAAAGCAGAAGGCCCCTGATGATTCTGGATGTATTCACCCATCAGTCATTTAAGTCCTGAAAGAAATGAGTGATGATGTGGTCAAACTGGATCGCTGCTACGTCTGTGCAGGTGGAGCAGGTGATTCCTCTGCCCAGCCACCAGGAGGTCACCACCTACGAGGCCCTGCCCAGCGTGGCTCACCCCTCCGACCACATCGCCCTGGTCTGTGACCTGCGCTGGAACCTCTGACCTCCAAACTCGAAGCTCCTGGAAAAGCAGGCTGCCACACTTTGCCTTTTGAAGCTTTAAAATGTGTTCTTGCAGGTTTGCTGAAGAACATTCAAGTGAAACCTGGACAAACAGAGACATGAGGACAAGTGTCTCAACTACAGCATGATGAGTTGTAATTAAGTTTATATGACATTATATACGGTCCTTATTAGACAGTAATGAATTTTCATCACTGATATTCAGTGTTGAGGTGTGAAAGGCAATTCATTGAACAGTTATTGTTTTTTAAAGAGAATCTATTACTGTTAGAGTGAAATGCTCAACTGGTTTGATAATTATTGTCATTTTGAGTTCATATTGCCGACAGAAGAGATGAAACCTTCTGGTTCTTCCTCTTAAACAGCTGTTATTAAAGACTTTAATTCTGCTGTGACATGGTTCATTAATAAATATGAACATTTTATTCTAAGTATTTATTGATATGGCCACATTTGTTGCTCAGTGAGGACTTTGTTTTAATAAAGCTTCACTGGACAGCGTTAACTTCTGCAGTTGTTGATGCTTTGTTGTGCTTTCTGTTTGCACTAAAAGGCAACACGAGAGGATTTCAATCTATAAGAACCTGAAAGGGGGCTGCCGTCATTTCTTTGTTTGCTTGAGTCACTTTTATCTCAGGATGAAATATCCACGTGAAGCTCATCTCATAGTACAGTGGAAAATCATTAGCATCAGGGAAACAAACAGACGTAATGTTAGAAAACACAAAAACACTCCATGAACATCGTTGGTTGTGGCTTTAGACTTCATAATTTATTAAACTAAGTTGTTTCAATATTGTAATGAGTAAAATAATTTGATATGCTGGGTTGTTCTAGTAACTTGTTAATTGAGGTTTTTGAAATACAAACATTTTGATGTAGTCCCACATTTTATTTAGTTTATCTTTTTAAACAGCTTTATTCAGACACTGGAACAGGAACATTGTTTACACATAAACAGCAGTTACACATAAATTACAAGGTATGGCCACACGATCTGCCAAGTTAGAGTGACAGAACGACAGGTGGACTTTGTTAAGGAGTAAAAACTATGAGCCGCATAGTCTGTCATTAGTGAGATGGAAAAATAAGTGGACTTTAATAGAGAGCTCAAAATCATGAGCCACCATCTGCTCCAGAGGCAGAACGATGAGTGGACATTGTTCGGGCAGCTAGTCTTACAAGTCAGTTTTGAAAGGTTTATTCCACCCAAAATACTACTTATTACAATGATAATAATAACTTGGTTGCATTTGGTCAACTGGTGTAATGAACATACTTATTAACAGGCAGGATGATGATGGACTCTGCTGCTGTGGTCTCTGTGGTCTGTAGCCCAGATGCAGCAGTCTGAGTGTGTTCAGAGCTCTCAGGACCCACCGACAGGTCGCTGGTGTCACCTGCTGAGCTGGATACTGAACACAGCAGCAGCATTCATCGCCATGATGGAAGAGGATCACAACATGACTACTAATTGTGAATCGTTTTTTAGTTTAACATCATAAAACAAATAAACGTTTGTTTAAATCGTTTTATTGTTTAATGTTATAAACATTTTTGCTGCCTTTGTTTGTACAGCAAAGCTGTTGGTGACTCGCTGAACTGTGAAAAAAACGATGTTTTAAGTCGTCATTAAACCTGCAAACGGTCACGTTTTACCTCACAAAGGCTTCAGTAAAACCAACGTTTAGCTTGTTTATGTGTTAAACTGAGTCACAGTGAGATTTGGCAGCAGAGCTCAGAGATGATGATAAATAACTACAGACCCAGGACATCAAATTCTAAATGTCTTAGTCCAGTTCTAGGACTAGGCCTAGTTTATGTCTATTTATATTTGCAAAATGATATGAAAATATTCAATTTGACCAACTATTCTCTCTTTATTTGAAGATGCACATAACAATTTAACAGAGCCATCCCCATAAGGTTCACTGAGGGCCTTTGTTGGTAATATCAGTGGACATAACAGGTTGTAGTGGGGTTTTTGTATTTGTTTTTTGCAAAATCTGAGTTCCAGAAAATAATTGTTTCTGTACCTAATGTTTCTATAAAGCCAGCAGTGATAATGTTGTCTGTCCACTAGTTCAGTGAAGTGGAGGAATCTTGCAGAGGGCTGGACAAAGAGCTGAAGACAGAAGGGAGACAATTCAGTCAGCGCTCACAGCTCACAGCAGAACTGGGCTGATTGGCATAAATGTTAAAAATGAAATATGTTTGGCCAAAGCATAAAAGTGAATCATGTACAGTTTATCAGATATATCATTGTTATATCTACATATGTGTGTTGATGTCTGTTTCTGTGTCTCTCTCAGGAGGTAGTGAGATCAGCACAAAAAATGTGTGTGTGTGTGTGTTATTGCTTTAATATTTTATTTAATGTTATTGTATAAAATAAACAAATATATAATTCTGCCTTCACAGTTGTCCTTGTGTTTCGTCTCTTTTCAACCCTTCAAACTGTCCTGTTTGAGATCCACAGACCATTCATAAAAATGCGTTCATAACTTTTCGAGTTATCTTGCAAAGAAACAAACAAACAAACAAACAAACAAACAAACAAACAAACAAACAAACAAACAAACGCCGGCTAAAACGTAACCTCCTTGCCGGAGGTAGAAAGTGTAAATTACAACATTAAAAGCTGTCAGACTGACAGACCGCTGCTGTAATGTGACTTTTTCCATCGTCTTCTTATGTAAATCAGGAATATTGCATCCGCCTCCCATCGCCACGCTGTTTTTCTCTGATTGGTCAGAAGTAATGAAGGGGCGGGGACAGTGTGTGTAGGACATACCACTACGTAATACGTGGGGGGTGCATGGGACAGTTTGGATAACGTTGACGGAACAGGTGTAACAGCAGTGATGTTTGATGTGTTCATGATGGTGAAGTTTAAAGACTACATCTTCAGAATTAATTTATTATGTAATGCACGGGATTATGCGGTTTTCATTTTAGACTCCATTTAATTTGAACATCCCCAAGTCAAAGACGGCCGTTAGGATCGACCATTAAGATCCCCAGAATGTAACCGTTCAGACCAGAAACAGAAGGATTTGGCCTTTAAAATAAGTGCATGATATCGGCTTGGTGCAGTGGGGTTGGTTGTCTCTAAAGTCATTGTCACGGCAAAGTCAGTGATTATAGGAATTGTTTCATGTAAAATTATGGATCGATTTTATTTCCTGTTTGTTTGGTGTTTTGTTTTACAAAGGCAAAGTGTAAAAATAAAACAAAATACTGTAATCCATCCATTATCTATACACCGCTTAATCCTCACTAGGGTCGCGGGGAGGCTGGAGCCTATAAAATACTGTAATATAATGTTTAATTACCGTCTGATAAATTAGTTTAATTATTTCACATTCAGTCCAAGACCTTACACATTTTAAACAGAGAAGCCCACCAATCCAAAGTTCCTTTTGGATTCCCTTTGAGCAAGCAGTCAGCAACAGGGAGAAAAAAACAAAAAAACAAAACAAACAAACAAACAAAAAAAACAAACAGCAACCCAGAACCAGACTCAGGGAAGGAGGCCACCTGAGAGTGGGGATGAGGGGCGTGGGGGACAGGAGGGGTTGTAGCAGGAGAGAAGATGGAAGAACAAACAAGCAATACATAAGAGAGCATAACAATACTGTCATTGTCCATAATTATTGTACATTTTCTTACCTTAATTTTACCTAAGATGATAGATAGATAGATAGATAGATAGATAGATAGATGTAGTTTTAAAAAAAATCTTATTTTATCTTATAAGATGAAAGCATTCAAAAATAGCGTCCAAACCCCCCTACTATTATTTTGAAAAGTCAAACCGGACTCTGTATGTGTGACGATGTGACAATTGACGCAACGCGGCGGCACCGGAAACAAACACGGAATTCTTGTTTGGACGATCTTACGTGTCATTCCAAGAGTTTCAGTGATTCACAAACCTGGTGAGGACTTCTGCTGAACAAACCCAGGTGAGTTTTTATCCTTTTTATTAACTCACACACAGACTGAAGACTTTAGCAGCCGAGTGCGAACCAGCCAGCAGCCGGTTTGTTGCTCTACATTAAGTCAGAGGCAAGTTAGCTCGCTCAGCTAACGTGAGCTAACTGCAATCAGTTCAATGAAACCAAAACATGAGCGCAGTCTGTGCTGGTCTCTGGGCTCACTGTTTACACTCAAACACAAAAGTTTTAACACATATATCGTCGACATGTTCTATATAAGACGAGGAATCCACTGTGATGCTAACACGGCTAAGTTAGCAACTTCTGCGGTGTTGGAATTAGTTTTAATCTGTGGTGTCCCTGTGATTTTGTAAACACGTTACAGGGCTTTAAAAAGGACACCAACACTGGTGGGAATGAATGAAATCTTGTGATCTAAGGCAACAACATGACTAACAGCCTGAATATTAAGGAGACAAATGTTTCCCATCTATAGGCTCATCAATTTAAGAATTCAGATTTGAGTCTGGTTGACGAAGTTAGAAAGTGATTCTGTCAGAACTGTATGGAAGACAAAATTCAGTGAACCTGTAATATGCTATAACCAACTATATTGTACTTTATTTAGCCATAGCTATAATCTGCAGAAAATCGTCTGTGCCACTCCTACTAAAAGTTTTTAACAAGTTTCGACAGGTGCACTTTTGTGTTTTGACCCAAACAAGGATGGAAACTGAGATGTGAGCAGTTCAATCTATGTTCATAGTCCTTGTTTGGACATCCCACCTGCCTCTCGCCCACTATCGTCCCACTATCGTCCCACTGTCATCCCGCTGTCATCCCAGTGTGATCAGCCCCTCCGACCTACAGGATGAGCAGGCAGAGCTGATGCAGTAGAAGATTTTATGCTGCTCCTCCTGGTGGTTTTCAGCTGGCGCCAAATATTGACAACAATGACATTTTTCAACCAGTTTTGTTAGTTGTTTAATTAATTTAAGTATAATTGACATTTTTGTTTATCAAATAGTTGGAAATAATAGAAAAAAAACCCATAGATTCCTGTCAAACACAACATGGCCTCATTGCCTTTCCTTTAACGCTAATACTTACTGTTGCGTATCTTGACCCCCAAAAGGCTCCTCGTGGACCCAGACACATCGTGGCATAGATGTGTGTTTGTGAGTCCAAAGTAGTGCCGTTCATTGGCCAAGTGCATGAATGGAGAAACCTGAAACTCATTCCTCTTAAAGAATAGTTTAGTTTTTACCGACAAGATGTCACGTCACTGTCTGCTCTATTTTTAGCCTTGCTGCCATCAGTGACTAATAGAGCGGATGAGTTCCACCACAGCCAGGTGAAGAGACACAGCTTCCTGAAGTTGTGAGATTTTAAAACTCAAGGAAACGCCTAAAAAAATTGTATATGAAAATAAAAAATACTGAGAGGAAACTTAAATAACAATAAAATAAAAACATGTTGGTCATGAACTTTGACCACTGAGCTGTGCCTCTCTTTTGTCTTGCAGGTTGTAGTTAACATTTGATTCATTCATTTGAGAGACAGTTTGCTGGACTTTAGAATGTGACAAATATGTTCTTAGAGACATAAAAATGAATTCTATTTGTAAATTACTCAGAGTCAGTAATCTGTCACAGAAACCACATCGTCGAAAACATCCGCTTCTTTCATCATTGTAGGTTTTTCTTCTTTCTGTTCAGGCAGGTTGACGTCTCCTTATTGATGAACTGTGTCCGCCTTGGTAACTGTTGCTAACAGCAGAAGCATGAAGGCTCTGATCCTGGTTGGGGGCTACGGGACCCGGCTGCGACCGCTCACCCTGAGCGTCCCCAAACCGCTGGTGGAGTTCTGCAACAAACCCATCCTGCTGCACCAGGTGGAGGCGCTGGTCAAGGTATGGAGCAGACATTTAACGGTACAGCTGACAGGTTGCTCTGAGCTCTGCTGATCGGTTCTTGTGTGTGTCTGCAGGCCGGTGTGGACCATGTGGTTCTGGCTGTGAGCTACATGTCAGAGCTGCTGGAGAGAGAGATGAGAATCCAGGAGCAGAGAGTACGTACAACAAAACACCCCCCTGACACAATGTAGGGCTTAGAGGAGCGGTACACAACACTCACTGTTTACTGTTGGCTTGGAGTTGTTGTTTAATAGAACATGCTGATAGGTGAACATTTTTATTCATTCACGTTCAAAAAATAAAAACAATAAAAAC
>NW_007580357.1:14639-29009 GCF_000690725.1 Stegastes partitus | reverse complement strand
AAAATACCCTAAAATGGTCAGGAAGTGATATCAAGCCCGGGGTTATGAGTTCCCGTTTTTTGGTCTCAGTTAAAAGCCAAGCAGCACTGTTTTGGACCAACTGCAGCCGGCAAAGAGACGTGATCGAGGTCGATGCACAAAGAATTACACTCGTCCAGCCTGGTCGTAATCAAAGCATGAATGACTCTCTCTCTCAACGTCACCGCGAGGGAGATATGGCTTGACTTTAGCGAGCAGCCTTAACTAAATATCAGTCTCATTCTGAATTGTGTCTAGAAAGAGACGATTTTTCTCCCAGTAACAGTACTAGTATGATGTAGTAGAAGCCACAGAGTCCACATAGGGAGGTTTGACAGGTGGACATAGAGGCCGGAGTTATGCTTTTCACATCTGCAAGGATCTGTTAAGATTCAAGTGACGTAAATTGTATCATCTGACCAAGTCAAACAGAGTCCACATGAATCCCTTTGCGGATGTCTATGTGCAGCCCAAAGTTTGTATCCATGCAGCAAGCTAAAGAATAGAGAAGAATAGAATATTGCGCCATCATATCATTAGCGTTCATGATCCAAAATGATGGTAGTGTCATATTCATATAGCTAAATCAGATCAAAACTCTGTTGTTTTAATAGCACTGGATCAGAATAGGATGGGTCCGTGCTTTGCTTCAATATTTCACTTGCCACAGGTTTCATAGTACCCTCTGACCCCTAACTCTTGAGACAGGAAAGACAAAGCTTCACAAAAAAGCCCAGAAAAGTAACAGGAGGGATCCCTCTTTCAGAACAAACACAGATGCAGTAGATATAGATGTATGTATGGTGCAGAAATACCATCAGGAAGACTACATTATCGAGAGACAGCAGATTGGGTACATAAAAGTACAAACAGATTTGAGGAATTTGATTTAAAGAGGATGTCAAACAGCTTTGTTAGCTGAGCCCTCTGGCTAGTTTAAAGAAATCAAACCCACCTACATAGTTGCACAGCGGCACATAATGTATATTCAAATAGCCCAGACCATACAGTTTTTTCCTTATTTTTGTGGAAAGAATGTGAGGCAGCAGCAAAATGAAGAGAGTGAGCAAGAACCCAGAAGGTTAATCACAACTTATCTGCTGCAGAAAAAGACCAAGACATCTTCTTGACAGGTGACTGTGCGAGTAATGACTTTTATTAGAAGTAGTGAGACTTTGTTACAGCTTGAGGAGGAGCTGGAGTGAACGTCCTTTCTCCTATCAAGAGCCAATGTTGATTTCTTTAAATCATGATGGTGATCAGGTCTTTCGGAAAGACAATTATACCATTTGTCATTTTGCACAGCTTTCAAAAGTCTCTTCACATGCGGTTTGAAATTAAGAATCTTAACCATAACCATTTTACCAAAAAAAAGACTTGGATTTTTTTTTCTCTGTCATTAGATCCCTCAGGTTTTTCTTCAAAGGCCCAGTTTGGGAATCCCTGCTTTAAAATGCTGAGCCACAGCACAGATAAACAGCAGTAAGGCTAATGATGTTTGCCTATAAATAGTATCGCAGAGTTTTGCCATCAGATTTCTAAAACATGAGCAACATCTTGTCCTGGAGCGATTCCACGGTCGGATTAGTGTGCTGGTCTGCACCTATCCAGTATCAGGGGACACACGCCGGTAGATAACAGCAGCAGCAGCGGAGGCCATTAGCGGTGCTGTAGATGTTCAATTAGCAGTGAAATTCACACAGGTGGTGTTGATCATGATGTCCAAGGTGGAACAAGGTCCAGGGCATCTGTCGACTCCAGCAGCCCATGCCAGAGAAGCTGTGCGTGGACATCTGTTCATCATGGAGCTCCAAATGAACAATATCTCCTTCCCACTTAACACGAACGACGAGCGCTCATGACGCTGCCTCTAATCACTGTGGTGGTGTGGTTTTTATTCTCTGCCATGCTTCTCATTTTCTAGCTTCACGTCTGCAGTCCCACGCACACACACACACACATGCGCTGCAATGATCAGCACCAGGCAGTGCAACCCCCAGATAGAACTGGGCTAGAGTACAGTATGAAGCTGTGAGTGTGATCCTCAGCGGAGGAAACCTAGATACACCAGTGATAACCTGTATATCAAGCTCTCAATCTGCCACACGCTGAAGGGGGGAAAATAAATAGCCTTCATCTCGGTGAAAGTGTGCTCTCCTCGTCTGCAAAGTGGTAAATCTTGCCCATTGTGAAAGTGGGACATGCGGAAGCGCAGAGGGAAAAGAGGCGACGGCAAGGGCACTGGAGCAGGACCACAAAGATGGAGGAGGAGGAGGAGGAGGGACGGGGGGAAAAGGATAGGTTTCCTCACTCCATGGCCGTCATTACATTTCACTTAGACTATCTGCATTATTCAGATTCTCCCCTGGGCCATCCCGCTTGGACGACCTTCCCCTTCGCGATGCCACGCTGAGATTATATGTTGACAAAGCAATCAATGGAAACAGGCCCAAGTCGGCAAATGTCATTTTTGTCCTCGTCTCTCCGAAGTTGGAGGTTTATCTCGTTGTGCCCTCATCCTGAAAGGAGCCGGTCATCCAGACCAATTCAGAAGTGTCCCATAATTATAGACTTGTCAGTACTGATTTTCATCAACAACTGTGCATGTGATGATCCGGCAGGAATGTTAATGAGTCCTCAATTGGAGTTAATCAGCTGCAGGCACCGCAGTGGCCGCCTCAGCATTCCCCCGTGGCTGTCAGACGTACACTCCGGTGCTACGCATTTTGTCATGCAGGCAGTGGACATTACACGACGCAACTCTCCTGTTCTACTCTGCCCCTGGGTTTCATAAAAGAAAGTGCTTCCCCAGCAAAATCTTTTATTTTTTAGTCAAAGTTTATGTCCACTTGCTTCACTACTCTTGACTCGCCATACAATCCTTTCACTTAATTAGGAGAGCTATTTCTCCTTCAGACAGGCCTCCCAGAGGGTCATGGATTCAAAGAAATTCTTCAGCTAATGGGAGTTGCTGAGCACTTTGTTCATTTTAATGTGCCTCGGCTGGGTAATCTTTTGACACTATGTGAAAGGGCCCCGCTAACAGAAAGGTCTGAGAATGTGAAGAGTCCACGGCACAGCATGGCAATGTAACCGAAACAGTCAACCTTAAAAGTCACGCCTTCCTGCTGGACGATATGTTACCGTAATTAATTACGGGGTCTCGCTGTGTGTGTGTGTGTGTGTGTGTGTGGCGTTAGTCATGCTGGTGGCAGCCGCTCAGTTTTAAATGTCATGTGATTATTACGTTGGAGATGTACAATGTGACAAGTCCTCAGGAGAGGTTGCATCGGTGACGGGGAGTTTAGATTAGGAATCGCTCCGGTCATTGCATGCAGATGCGTCTCTTTACAAATTCTCTTTGTTCTTTTACACCTTCTATCACACTGCTTAATTAACCTCAGAATCATTTACTCTCAGTATATGATCACTGGAGAGCTGCTAAATGCAAGTTTATTCAACTTAAAATCACAACTCTACCTCAAGGGGGTTTGCAATCTATACAGCATAAAAACATCTCCCATCCTTCAGTCCTTGATTCAGATGAGGAAAAACTTAGAAAGGCATGTAACAAGTCATATAGTATGTGTTTTATGTACTTTGTCCATTTAAATTCTTCCCAGCATCATTCTTCAGCAGGACAACAAGCCCATACATAGAGTCTTCCACAACAAATACAATGATTGCAGTTGAATAGTCTTTGTTGTTTCTCACTGAGTGAAATGACCTGGAAGTATCTAAGTGGCAGCCATGATAAGAGCTGGTCGAATTCTCTAAATGCTTGGGAAAGGTGCTTCTTTTCTTATCTCGAGCACTTGATATTCAGATCCATCCTTTATGAAAGGAAAGGAGACAATGCAGTCCCACAGTTCCTCGTGTCAGAAACGTCCAAAGCTAATCGCCATCTGCAACATGACTGACAAGAGATGCAAATAGTCATGTTGAATTTGGATATGAGCAATATGAGCAGACAGGAGGGTGAGCATGTGCTCATTTTGTTTTACTCGTGTGACTGGTAGCCCCGATTCCTGTTATGGTTTGTTTAAAGGAGGACGAAATGCAGATACACATGGAAAAGGTTGGTTAAATGAAGTTAATTAAACCTACAGATAGGCTGCATAACAAAACTGGCTGAGAGGCAAGACAGTAACCAAAGCAGATGGGGATCAAAGTTAATCCAAAAGAGGGGTAGTAAAAGACTAGAAAAGCAAAAACACTGGGGACAATGCAGAAATACAAAGAGGCTTATGAGGAAGAACACTAGAAGCTGAAGACACAAAATGTCAACTAAAACAGGAAGCGACAAGATCATATTTACACAAAGGGGCTGATTGACAAACCAATGAGGGCGATGCAGACATTCAAAGAGGGGGGGAAACAAACAAAGGGGGAGGTAAAACAACTGGAGACGTACAAGGAAATGGATCTTTTCAAAAGTCAAACAGTATTGAAACTACACCAGAAGCAAAATGCTTGACGATTCCCTTTTTCTATTTTGATTTTAATTTGGTGATGAAGTAATATTTTCACTGGATTGTTCACATTTATGTAGCATGCATGAAATGGAGTGCCTAATAAGACCTTCATCATTTCACCAGAGCAGATTCAACAACATCCACAGTCACATAATGACAAAGCCTGGTGAAAGTGCAGTCAGGTTCTTCCAACGCTGCCGTTATCTCTTCATGAATTTTCCTTTACATCATAACTTAGACTTATGACATCTTTCCTCGAGGTCAAGTGCAAAGAATAGACATATGATTTTTTGTTTGTTTGGGGTTTTTTTTAAACTGTTGAACTGCAACAAATGTGTTTATAGCCCTGATCTTCACATCACAGAGTTAGTCTGGGATTATATATAAACAGACGGGACACACTGAGACAGACTAAATCCACAGAAGAACTCTGGCAAGCTCCCCAACCTACCTGCCAAGTATCTTAAAAAAAAATGTGTGTAAGTGTGCTGAGAAGAACAGAAGCAGTTTTAAAGGCAAAGAGCACCAAACTACAGTTTAATTTAGGTTTACTACACTTTGCATAAAGTTAACAGGTATATTCCTCAAGCATCCTCACCTTCCTTCACATACCTAAGTCTTTTAGATATAGACAAGACAAAAATTAAAAACTGTTAGTTACAATGTTCAATACCAAAAATAAGTAAGCATCAGCTGAATAAAATGAGTCATAAAGCTTAGTTGTCATGCTAATTGCCCGTAACTCACATCAGATCTTTCCACAGACTCTTTGCTGTTTGTCACTTCATGCAGATCTTCAGCATTGTATTCCTCTTTGCTCCACCATCAGTAGTGTGTGAGTTTTTACCCATGCTATGTAAATATGTTTTTGTTATATTTGGGATTCTTCTTCGAGAACAGTGTGCAGGACTCTGATTGAATTTGTATTATTGAATAAAATTATACCTATCCCCTAAAAAATATGGTGTCACGACAGGGCCAAAGTCTTTTCACATATTTCTTCAGCTTCATGTTCAGATCATGTCAAATAAAGACCTCTCCTGATTGAATTGTATATAATTCAGATATTTGATGTTGACATGTCAGTTTTAATATTTCTATTAGAACTTTCTAATTCATTGCATTTTTCAATATACAATATGCTAAAGTAAACTTTTTGTCAACCAGATTCAGCAAAAAATTACATAATTGGAAAGGAATTCAACCATTTCAAGTACTTAGAGCATAACACAACAATGACAAAATATTGGCTTTTTATAGCTGCTAAATTTTCCACTTTCTCCACCAGCTGGTCTCCAACAGCATCTGTCTGCTGCTTGGTGTTGGACAGGCAGCTTCCAGTGGGCTCATTAAAGCTGTTTTCATGAAAACTGTTTCCTGCTGTGGCTGAGACTTACGTAAACGAGAGCGTAAACAAGCGGAGGCCCGGAAGACAACAAGCTTAAAGACGCTAAAACGCTCCGCAGAGCTGAGGGGAACTGAGGAGTTATCGCGGTGCAACACCACACAAGGTAGCTTCATGTATTGTTAGATGAGATTAACAAGATTGTGGCATTTAAAAGCAAATACAGCATCACAGATCCTCTCACCTGTTTGACATTAATCAGTGAAGCAGTTAAATTACCTGGTGGAAGCATACAGACTCAAAATGAGCTGACTGCTCGTCTAATCACAAAGCCAAAAAACTGCTTCTGTGCTCTCTTGAAATTCCTCTGAAAAATCCTTAATCATCAGACTCGGCCGTTGTTCCACTAATGACTAGCACAGTGTGTGTTTGACGCGCCGCACCGGATCGGCAGCAGCTGACTGCACACGGGGCCCCGATGCCAGCGGTACTGACAGCGAATTCTAAGTAGGACACCACGGCTGCAAGAACAAGCTCCTGAAACCTAGTAAAGGGTTTCTCTTTTTTTTTCTTTCCTTCTTTTTTAAGGTTTAACTTCTTCTGCCGGCTTTAAAGCAAGGATGAAGTGAGGGCAAGCAATGAATCACAATCTACGGTTTGTCCTTCACCTAATTTCTCACCGCCATGAGGCTCAGTCAGGTGATTTAACCCGTTGTGGGAGCTGTGTTTCCTCCACAGTCCCCAGTATGGACGCGGTGATACACTCGGTCAATCATGTAAAATAAATTCAGGTTTTCCGGTGCACATCTTCAAGTCTGCAGTGGATTTTAACCGATTAATTCACCTAAATTCCCCCAAAAAAGACTAAATCTAGATTAATTTGCTTTCATGTGCCCAGAGTTCTGTCCACATTCAAAAAAAAAATCAACAGTGTCTTTTGAAAAAAGTGGCCCAGTAGCTTTAGATAATTCTCAGACTTCACTGTCAACAGTTTTCACAGCACTCGGGACATTTCTCTCTCTTAAAGCTCCTGCTGTGTGATAAGAGCGATCTTACAGATTTATTGCACGTCACACTTTGCGAGGTGGGTCTAATAAGATTTTGGTCGAAATCTGTGTCAGACAGATAAGATACAAACTTTGAGAAATGTCAGATTGTGCGCTGAATCGTACCGCTAACGTAAGTGCGGCGCATTCGTAAAGTTTTCAAGATTCTGAGAAACAACAACATGTGGGAAAACATGAAAGGGTCAGAAAACTTTGCAAATGTACTTTACACGCCTCTTATCATCCATCTCCACATAGGACACGGATGTTTTGAGAACGTAGAACAAAGCGAGCTTTGGCATTTCAAAATGGCACTCAGTGTACATATATGCACACTGATGTGGTATTTACATGATGCATAATAGAAGGCGTTCTATCGATGTCAGATAATATTTTCAGTGCCATTCTGCGTTGTGTTCTGATGCAGACACACAGTGATGCTCAGAAATGTGTGATTTTTCTGCATAAACATGACTGATTTTCATGCACTTCATAAAAGTAAATAAGGAATAACCCAATTTAACTGCATTAGAGAAACCTCCTTTGTTCATGTCATGACACACTTCTAAAAGCATGTGTTGTAAAGATCAGACTTTGATAGATGTATGTTCTTTATTGTTCTTTATTAAAAACACAAGCCCATTAACACCTGATTGATTTCCCATTGATTGAAAACACCTCCGTCTAACTTCACCTTTAAATTAACAGCTAATCCCAGTGGTTCACATGCACTCACTGGAAGGTTACACTGGATCATTTTAGTCAATAAATAAATTAGAGGGTGTCATATTTTTGTCTTATTTGTTTAATTGGGTTCTTTTTGTGTACTAGTGTGAGTATCTGATGGTGTTTACAGTCATATTTATGCAGAAAAACAAAAATAATCCAAAGGGTTCACAAAGCTTCAACACCGCTGTAGCAGGCATTTGGACTCCTAGAAATTGCATTTCTGTGCAAGTAAATCACAACAGCAAATACATTCTGAAGGACGTATATTTGGAACCAGATTATGTTTGGTATTAACATAATGACGAGACTTTGTTATTCTTTGTATTTGGGAAGTTACTGATTCTGAATGCATGGGCGTCATCTGCACTGACATTTAGTTTCTCTATAAATGAGAAAACAAAAGAAACGGATCGGTAACAGATGATTAACATATGAATAAATTACAATCAAAGAGCATATTTTTCTGCTGAAATATTTAATCTTGAAGTGCAATAACTACTTGTGTACACCAAAAGTTGCGGCTAGAGTGATATTAAACTTTTGTATCATGATGTTTAGGTGTTCATAGTACTTAAAATGAAGTTTAGATTAGAGAATGGGTGAAGTCAAAACCAGGGTCTTCCGTTAGCTCAATCAAAAGCACAGGCATATGTGGTTATTGACATTCTGTACACCCACCATCCAGCCCAGCCACCTCCGATGCAGTTGTGTAAATGTGACTCATTCATTCCTTCAGATCATTAACCAGCCAGTGGTGATGTTGTACTACAGGAGTAAGCATGTACTTTAAATATCAGATCTAGATCTCCAAAATGGTTTGGGTTTGGACCACCATGTTGGCATAACAACAAAAGATTTAAGCAGCTTGCAGAAATGTGCCCCTCTAGTTAAAATCAAGTTCAAATTAAGTTTTTTTTTATATGCTAGAAGACATAATGAGAAGAATAAGCAGATAACACCACCATGGCGGACCATTCCCACCTTCAAACTGCACTGGACTGATGACAGTCTCAGAAACCTGGATTCAGACTTCTGGGATTAATACATAACAACCTGAGGTAACAAATCCTGTCTACTTGCAACGTGGGTCTTTCTGTATCATTATTCTTATTCGGAATTGGTTTCTTCTTCGAACGCACACTGCATGGCTGAATAACTCCAATATTACAACGAGCAGGAAGGGATTATTTTCATGGAATAAACTTTTAAATGCAGAGCTTTGATATACAGAGAGGAGTTTTAAGGGTTAAATCAATAAAAGGGGAGAGAGTTTAACTTTTTCAAATGCATATTGCGACAGCAGCGCAACGTCAAGGGTCAACGTTCAGAAATATTCATTTGTTAATTATATTGACTTTGTACATTTTGACTTCTCACACTGTTGTCTCATATTTTTTGTTTGTCTCTGCACCTTATGTTCTTTATTTTGTACCCCTTGGATGTTAACTGTAGCACCATGGGCCTCCAAAGAACAGAATTTCATACCTACTGCGTGCTTGCATATGGATGGATTCACAATAAAGTTCTCCAGAGTCCTGAGGCTTGATTTCTCTCTTGGTAACAGATTTAGTCTGGGACAGCCCAAATTGGCACCATAGCAAGGGACTTCAAAACAACACACACTTTAAATTTACATAGATGAAAAGCAAAATGTGCAGACATTTTAAATTCAGTGAGATATTAACAGGTGTGACTTGCATAGACCGAGACGGGGGGAAAGCATTGGACATATGGCGAGGGAACCCATGGCTGAAATATTTGTGGGTTTTTAGGATAGAAACTGTCAGACCAGATTGTACCCTCAGCTGTTTTCTTGTCTGTCTGCAGGACAGTAGGGCTTCAGTTCTCCTTGTTGCAACAAGTATTTTTAAAAGCCAGAAATCTCAGCAGCAGATGAAGTAATCACTGAATCACTAATCAACAACTCTAGCAGCAACATACATGATTCTGTCAAATTAGATGGAAAAAAAAAAATCCCTCGAATGTTAAAAGTTCTGTCCATCACCTGTGAGCAGAGCTATACGTTACAGGATGCATGGGCAGGTAAATGCACTCTAAGGTACACACACACATCGAGAGGAAGGGGAAAAAAAAGCTTTATCGTCACTTTGCACATTTGCTCTTTCTATGGCTGACAGCTCCGTCAGTTGGCAGCTGTCCCTTTCTGCCTCAGACGTAATCATCCCCAGCAGAATTTGAAGCCTCAATCACAGAGCTGCATGCACAACGTTGCACCGTCAGAGGAGCGCTGTACGAGACACATCTACATGAAACACCTGGGGACAGTCATCACAGCCTCGCAGCCTATCAGGCTCTGAATCCCAGAACCCCCCCCGGAGGAGCGCGGCGCCCGGCTCAAGGCTCTGCTGGTGGTGCAGGTTGCAGGGAGGATCCAGGCAGAAATTATTGATGATTTCCAGATTGTTCCTGTTGTCAGATGTTGAAATTTGATAAGATGTGGGGCGTCTACTTCAGGGGGGAAATTCACTGGCTTATAAAGTCTGTTTATTGAGTCTTAACCTTCGGAAATTCTCACCAGTTCAGGATAGATTTTTGTAAAACACTCATGCATTTTTAATCAATATCCATTGGATTTGATGCCAATTTTCAGTTTTCCTACCAGGTGCACCTGTGAGGATTTTAGTTTGGAACTAGTTTAGAAATCATTCCAGTCCTTTAAAAGCACCTGAGGAGACAGAAACAAGAAGAGAGGAGGCTTCCGAAGGAGCATAAAGCGAGGAAACACAGGTGTATTCCATGTCCCACATCCTTGCTGGGAGGACCTACGACGCTGGGAAGAGATGGAAGTGGGGAAAGCAAGGGTACATGTTAGTATAATTAAAACTATTAAAAGTAGAGGGAGAGAAGTCACTGGGGATAAATCAGCTCTGATTGGGTGGTTGTAATCGCACATTCACCTTGTGTTTAAGTTTGCTGTGATAGCTGTGCGTGTTATTGAGTTGTTATTGAGTATTTTTTTCGCTACTGCAGGCAGGTTTTTGCCTCTTTCCTCCTGGTGCCATTCAATCATCGCCATCCTACAGCGATGAATGAGTCTCTTAGCTGGAATCCCACTAATCTGTTGGTGTTTTACGAGGACGGTATTATACAAAGTCTGTTTTCTAATTCCGTTATTTTTGTTGCTGAGAAATATTTTCATGTTTAAGATGTCAAATCCTAATCTGTGTCTTTATTCCAAACCTATCTTGATTATTTTCTGTAGTTTTACAGCTTCAACTGATAAACACTGTGCTGGAATGTCAGTGGAGTGGAAGAACCTCGGCCTCTTCTGCCTCTTTGTGGCTTACTGGACTTTCAAACTACCCAATCAGAGCTGATTCGCCTCAGGCAGCTTCTCTCTCTTCCATTCTCCTGTATGTTTGAGTATGTGGTCCTTTTGGGTGGGTTCCAACATCCATAGTACGCCAGAAAAAGATTTAGTCTGCCTCAATACATAATACATCAAATACAGTATTCCAATAATGACCCGGATGTCCTATTGCATTTGGATGGATTTTACAGTAGCCAAGCCAACATGTTTTTCTTTCCAGTCTGATCCACAATCCTTTGCAGAGTTAGGTCACGTGTTGTGTTGTGTCATGTGAGAATAAACAAGTTTGAGTGCAGACACAAGACAGCTCATTTCACACTACAGACTGTGATGGTTGAAGTCTAAGGCACATTATTATGACTAAGTAGCACGTCCCAATTGTATAAATACAGCATGAAACTCTACGTACTTTCAGTGGGCCCAGTAGGATTCAAGGATTCAAGGTTTTCAGGACACAGCCTGTTATACTGTCAGGTCCTGCAGCCTTCCTGGTGTTCACACATTGAAACAGTCGCCTCATGTCATGTTCCGCCATCCTCCTCTCTGCCGGGCAGGAAGCACGCCTCTCGGCTCGGAGCCTCGAAGCACGCATAGAAGTTGTTGAGTTCGTCGGCCAGAGAGATGGTAGTACTCACCATGGGCATTGGTGTTGCTGTATAGTCCGTTATTATTCTTCGTCCCTGCCACAGTCCCCTGATGTTCCTCCCCGTACCTCTGCTTGGCCTCCCTTATGGCTCTGTGGACACTGTACATAGCAGCCCCATAAAGTCCCATGTCTCCAGTGGTGAGTCCTGTGTTGTTGGCGGCTGTGCAGGACTTCAGAGCATCACAGATGCCTTTGTTTATCCAAGGCTTTTGATTGGGAAACTCCTGATGGTTCTTTTGGGCACAGTGTCTTCCACTAGTTTCCCAATAAAACCTCCTCCGTAAACAAACTGACGTCATCATCGGAGCTGTTTTGGAACATGTTCCAGTCCGCTGTCTCCAAGGCATCCTGCAGGGCAGCCTCTGATTGGTCAGATCAACGCAACGCTTCTCTCTCCACCGGGGCTGTTCGCTTTAGCCGCTGCTTGTACCTGGGCAGAAGGAGGATGGAGGCGTGGTCTGACCTGCTGAATGGTGGTTGAGTCTTTGCTGCATAGCCGTCTCTGAAGGGAGAATAACAGTGGTCCAAAGTTCTGTCTCCTCTGGTGGGGAAGGCAATGTGCTGGCATCACCTTCCTCAGGTTGGCACTGTTAAAATCCCCAGCCGTGATGAGGAGCTGGTGAGCCTGGTAGCTGGAGATAGTCTCATGTAGCTCAGCTAATGCAGCGTCCATGTCCGCCTGCAGGTGAATGCAGAAAATAACGGAGGTGAATTCCCGGGGGAGGTAGATAGTTAAAAGTTCCAGGTTGGGCGAGCAGGACTTAGAGAGACACACAACATCTCTGCACCAGTTGTTGCTGGTCATCAGACAGACACCCCCGCCTTTAGACTTTTCCGACTCAGCTGTTCTGTCCATACGATGAGCTGTGAAGAACTCTGCTGGTCTCTTGTATCTGGTACCTAATCCTGGCTCTGAGCTCATCCAGCTTGTTGTCCAGGGACTGGACGTTTGCGAGCAGGATGCTCGGCAGTGGTGGTTGGTGTGCTCGTAGCCTCAACCTGTTCCTAATGCCAGCTCATTTCCCCTGGGAGTAGTGTAAAGAAAAAGTATGGGATTTAGAGTGCTGTGTTTGAGTTGCATTCAAAAGCAGCTTCTGCTCTATCACAATCTGTTTCTGATTTATCCTGTGTCATATATCCCACCTGTGATTCTAAAATATCCCTGTCTGGACTTAGAGCACATTAGATTTTACTGTGACTGTACCATGCTTTCAGGTAGATGTTGGAGTACTACTGCTTTTCTGAGAAAAAAAAAAAAAGTTTAGCATCTCCAAAAGGAGCTCTGTGAAATTTGATAAAATGCCTCAAGTGAAACTGTGATCTGAAGACTACAAGCTTGAAGGTAAAAAATACAAATCCTGGGGTCTGTAGCGTGCTCTGCATGTCTGCTTGAGGGTAGCGACTTGAGGCTATATTCACCATGGTGAACATAAAATGCCTGAAACTCTGACCAAACTTGGTTTTGTGTTGCTTTGTGGCCAATGTAGGCACCAGGCTTTAAAGAGAAGACCATATGGAACAGGAGAGCACAGTTAATCCTCACATTGTGTTCATTTTGTGTTAAACAATTGTGCGTTATGACAGTTTTTATGATGAGTCCTAATGGAACTTTAATTTTTTACTGGGAACACAAGTTATCACTGTTTGTTGTGTTAGATTTTTTTTTTATTAACTCAAGCTCTTGTGAACATTATAAGTTTTGAACTTCTATTTGCTATTTATGGCCCATATGCCTCATGTATCTGATTTTACACATCTTGAATTTGAGTTCTAAAAAACATAATTTCTGGATTATTTTGACTATAGGAATTAATCTAATAAAACATAGTATACTGTTTATCCCCGGTTTGCTTCTGCTTTCTGCGTGGAGTCTAGACTTAGGGCGAAGGCAGGGGACACCCTGGACAGGTCACCAGTCTATCACAGGGCTACACAGAGAGACAGACAACCAAGCACACTCACATTCACACCTACAGACAATTTAGAATCACCGATTAACCTCAACATGTTTTTGGACCTTGTGGGAGAGAACCCACGCTGCACGGGGAGAACATGGAAACTCCATGCAGGGTGTCCTCACTTCACCTCACCGGGTGTGAACCAGCGACCTTCTAGCTGCGAGGCGATGGTGCTAACCACCGATCCATCTTACAGCCCCACCAAGAGTGTACAAAAGTAAAAGAAAACACAAAAAATTGCATGCAAATTAATGTAATTTACTTTGTGTGTTAAAATCCTCTTTGTGGACAAAGTCATAGAGTCTGATCACATTCAGTACATTTTTCAGAAATAAAACCTTTAAATCGGTCAAATTTGACCGGAACACAACATAAGGGTTAAATCAGTCCAGGATTCCTATAATTCTAGTATGTAGCTTCTATCATCAATATTATTTTAGCTAATTATCTGAACTGGTGGGTTTATATGCTTCTTTTACAATGTCAGACTAATATTAAACTCTGAGTCTGTCCGTCCCTTTGTGTCTAGCAGCTGGCCAGACAATGTTTTCTTTGGCAGCTGACAGTCAGATGTGCCACTTACGCTGTCAAAGGTTGGGGGTGACTCAGTGAATGGTGAGGGAGCGGACCACATGGGCTTAGATGCCCTTAGCAGCAGAGTCATCGGTTCGACTTTGGGCCAGCTGGATCTTTAAAGTCTGTCATTGCCCCCCACTCTCTCCCCACATTTCGTCATTATCTCTGCTGTGATGTACAAGAAAGGTTAAAAAAAAAAAGCCCCAAAACATTCCTTAAATTGCCACAGGATGCAAATGAGAAAAC
>NW_007580357.1:0-14478 GCF_000690725.1 Stegastes partitus | reverse complement strand
AGGGTCAGTGCAATCACCTTAAATTTTATCATGTTTTCAATCATCATCAGTCATTGTTAAAGCATGTCCTTTCATTCCTTAGACACTTGTTCTCTTGTTGGCAGTCACCTGTGAGGCCAAACAGTTCCTTAGGGATGCAAAGAAATAGTTTGTCCTCTTGGCGGCCACCTGAAAGAGTGTGTATCCTGATAAAGACTGAGGTTAGGCTGAGTAACAGCGGTGGGGTTAAGTAGAAATAAGAGGGTTCGCTGTCGTCTGAAATCCGAGCCAGGAAACACAGTCTGACTTTAAATTAACATTCCCGTGCCCTCCCCATCACTCCACATTTGCATCACGGTGCTCACCTCGCCTGAGCAGCCTTCACACATATATTTGTTTACGAGGAGAGGAATTGGAAGCCGGAGTGTGACTTGACTTTGTGGAGGACATCCTGTGAGGGAAATGATCAGCCATCACTCCAGAAACACCCCCGCTCCACACCGAGGCCCAGGGCATGGCAGATGTCACAGCCCACAGAGGGAGGGTTCATGCTGGGGTTAAAACTACGAGAAGGACTCCAAGAGCAGGGACACATATGTTACTAGAAGTACACTCTGAGATTCTGCGAGTGCATTTTCAGAGTTTTAGTGCCGGGTCAATGCCCAAAATGTCATCTCTGTTGTTTGTATCTGTAAGATGAAGCAGCTTGTGGAAGAGGGGAAAAAAAAGGATCCTTAGTATAAGTTTTGTTTTCTTTAGCTGTCAAAATTTGTACCATTCATGTCATTCATGACCAATAAGTTCCCCACATCTGAATTTTTGTAAGGTGGCAACAAATTAATTTATTATTTAGTACGCGAATAATTTTCTCAAATTGCTCATTTAAAAACATTCTAAAATCGTGGCAATGCCATCACAGTCTTCAGAAGCCTCAAGTTGATCATTTTGTTAATTACAAAAACAAAGAAAAGTGGCAAATAGTCATTTTTAAGAAACTGAAACCAGATAATATGCGGGACATTTTCTTAAAATCAGCTGGACTAGATCAGCAGACAGCCTCGCCCATTTCAACCAGTTTCATGCTGAGGTTGTCCAGGAAAGTCTTGGGGACAATAGGAGGGCCATCACAATCGATATAACTACGTTGCTAGAAGGTGGAGGAAATCCCTCGTGGCTCATTTTTGGAGAATGATGTAACAAATGCCATTTAATGTGCTGATAACATCCAAATCTGGTGGTCTTCAAGGAATTTTGTTTATTTATTGTTTTCTCAATTACTTTGATGACTCAGCATTTGTGAACTGCATCAGAGTGAGGTGGTTGGGGTGGATGGTAGGTGTACAAAGCACACAACTAAATCTTAAATGGAAATAAACACATTGTGTCTAAAGTCGCTGTGTATCTATTCTGTATTAAAGCAGGCCATGATCATCTTAAACAAATGCTGTGAAGATAACCATCAGGTTCATCATGCCTTAGTCACAATAAGTACATGCTGTCCTACAAGATCTGATATTTTGGTGGAAAAAAATCTGTCACTGAACATCTTAGTAAAAGGTTCAGCATGCATGTATTTGCTGCTTTGCCAAGTATATTAATTCTTTAATTAATTCCTCATTACATTAATAGAAAACATCCTCTGTCCCCAGGTGTTCTCCAGGGTTCAGTGATTGGTCCTCTTTTATTCTTCCACTGCATCCTCTCCCTTAGACACACTGCATATCATCATGGTGACCGCTTCCGCCGCCAAGCTGATGACATCTAGCTCTACGTCTCCATCCAAACCATCCCCACTGCAACTCACTTCCACTCTGACCAGCTGCCGCACAGAAACGAAGTCATGGACGTATGCCAGCTTCCTCAAACTAAACTTTGATAAATCAAACGTGATCATCATCTGCCCCAAAACTCTCATCAAAACCATTTTCTTCTTCCGCTTCACCATCGATAACTCCACTGCACCTCCTTCCTCACACATCCACAACCTCTGAGTCATTTTCGACAGCAACCTCTCCCTCAAACGCCACGTCAATCAAATCTCCAGAAATGCCTTTTTCCAGCTAGGAAGCAGCTCGTCTCCGTCCATCAATCTCCTTCTAGGCTGCCAGAAACTTTGATCCATGCCTTTATCACATCCAGAATCAACTTCTGCAACAAAATTCTTTACGGTGCATCATCCAAAGTCCTAAATAAACTCCAGCACATTCAGAACTTGACTGCTCACCCATTTCCATGACAACATCACTCCTGTCTTTTCTTAAACTCACTTAAAGTGCCTGAGTAACCTGAAAAGCACTCTATAAATAAAATATATTATTATTATCATGTTTCCTTCAAGGTACATCACTGGAGAGTTCTATTAAATCTGCTTGTGTCTTTAAAATGCCCGTGTCCCCTTAAAAATGCATCTGCTGAGGACACAAAAGAGGATTTGGATCAAATCTTTTATTCAGATTTTAGTGTCAGTTCAGAAGAAATGTTTGAAAAATAAAATAGCACCACTTTGTCTTTTCATGTCTAGACTTCGCACATGTAAAGGATTAGAGAAATTCCTAAGCCAGAGCCCTGCAAGGCATTAAAGGTAGTAATTACCAAACTGTGGGAAAACAACAGGATAACCTGATTGTCTATTGATTCTGTATGTTCTGCTGTGAACACATTTCGCATCGCCAGGAGCGGACTGTGCAATGGAAACGGTTTGCAGGTAAACACAATTGCTCGCATATCATATTTTGTGCGGGCCTCAGACACACTAAAGCCAAATAAATCCCTTGAAAACAACTCCAAATAAAATAGTCTGGCCTGTCCCTCGGCCGTCTCACATAATGAGCTGTGTTTTCCCTCCAAATACAGATGCAACTTAGTCCAGTGTCAGCAGGACTTTGATGTGATGGCTGGGTCGTAATTTCAAAACAACATTTCTCTTTTTCAGCGTTCAAAGGATGAAACATAAGCCCAGCTATTTATGCTCCATTATTTAATGGTGCATGGGACTAGTGCCGCAGAAACAACATTTGTCTTGGCTGCAGCAGTCTCTTAGTATCTGCTATTGATCTAAATCCTCATTCCAGCCTTTGGAGGAGATCGGTGTCGCCGCGTACTTACCAAACAGGCCGGCTTTGTTTAAAAATCAGATTGATCACTTGGATTTTTGTTTCCGCTCCCAAAAGAAGGGACTCTGAATTTTAAACGCAGGGGGAAGACACGGTGCTCAGCAATATTTGGCCCTTTTTCCTGACCTAAACAGGAGCCAGTGACGCAGATTGATTTTGTTTTGTTGGGAGGCTGCGTGATAAGCAGAGGGAAAATAATGAGCATTGTCTCATTAATGGATAGAGAATGCATTATGGGTCATACATTTCCAATGAATTATGCATAAGGAATAAATAGCCAGTGTGGCAGGTGGCTGCATATCATCAGAGAGGCCAAATCATTTTGTAGCGAATGTTTGATCATGTCGTCTCCACCTGAGTGATACTTACAGACACTTGTCTCAAATCACTGCATTGGAAATGCATCAGGGCAGAGTGGGAAATTGGGCCTGTTTGCCTTGTATGAGGATCTTAAAGGCCTCCTGTAATGAGCAAACATTTTGTCATTTCAAAATCTGAATTGTTTCCACGAGAGAACGACACAAGAAACAGCTGAGGATTTCCTTTGATAGTGTCAATCATTACTGAACTCTTTTCCTCATCTCTCACACCAATAAAAACACATTTAATTTAAAAATAGATAAGCAAATTGGATGCCATTGCCTCCTGTTTGTTTGTAACACTTTACGGTTTCCTTGGAAAACTGACGCCTGGTTGTTTTCTGTCTCTCTCAACTTTCACACAGCCCCAGAATCTGCTCCACTGATTTTGCCAAAATGTAACTTTAACAAGCTACCAGAACTTGCAAGAGAAAAGCGATGTTTGAAAACACATTGCTCGGGAAATAAGCTGCCCCGTCATGCTCCACTATAGTGGAAGCATGACAAAATAATGGCCCGCTCTGAGCTAAGTTTGGAAATGACATGCTCAACACAAACCTGCCTGTCAGGAGCTGCTGAGAGGAAAGAAAGAAGCTTCACTTCAAGTCCAAATGTGTGAACAGGTGGTTACCAGGCAAGGCTCATTTTATTCTGCAATACAAGTTCAAAAAATCTAGAGTCTAAATTGTGAAACGTGTCCTGAAGATGGCAATCAGATCAATAGGAATGGTTCATCCTCCAGGGAGCACGACAGGCTCATCAAACTTCCCCGTAACCAGGCTTTTACTGTAGATATTGATACCAGTGACATGAAACAAAAAACAACAACTTGTGTCCAAACTGCAAAAAGATCATTCTCAAGGGAGCATGAACATTTATTGTCCAACAATGTCAAGAAATTTTATATTTTCTGACAAAAAGACATATTTCACTAATATTTCCTTTTTAGTTAATACATGAAACTGTCAAAATCAAGTTTCACTGTTTTTGCACATGTAAATACCCTTAACGAACATTAAAAAGTCAAAACTAGACACGAGCTTGTGTAAAATTAGGGCTAGAAATTGTATTTGAATTATTAAAATTACTGCATTTGAATGAAATTGTTATTTTTCCTTTATTTTAGGGTATCTTTTGCACCTTAGTTCCTGAATTATTACTTGGATTTTTGTGTAATGACTCCCACTGCCAGGCTGGGAGACAAAAGCTCTGTCCTGCATGTAACTAAATTTTTATATTCCTGATGTAAAATATTACTTGGAGGAAAGCTTGGGGGAGCATAAAGGGGTTCATCCTCTGGAGAGCACAAACATGCTCAGTAAGCGTCATAGAAACCTAAGTCCTCAGTTTTATTATTTCTCTTTATACAACTGCACTTCAAAGAAAGTCCAATAGCATGCAAAACATCTAGACTTATCCAGACATCCGAAAGAAACTGAGAGTAAATGTTACTGTAATATCAATGATTTTTGATGTTTTGTGTTCCGCAATCATGGTCCAAGTCAAAGGGGAACTTGAGCAGCACTGGGTTGTCACAAAACATATTAAAAATGAGCCTTTCCAGACCATTAATGTCCAACTGTGAGGCAGTTTGGCCACTAGATGTTGAACAAAACAAGAAAATGGGAACAGCTTCATTGCTGGTTAAAAGGATGAAAAGGATAAAAGATAATTGAAGAATTTAACATCTTATTTTCATTAAAAAATACAATGCTGAACTGTAGTAATATCATATCTGCAGTTAATATTCATAAAGTGTCACACTTGTAACCAGAAAGAATTACAAGGAAGGAGTCCATGAAACAATGCATTTGTTTCTGTCAGTCCAATAAACTATCTGGGCTTTTACAGCTCAGTTAATTACCTTTTCTTGCACACAAAAAGGCACATAATAGTCAGTGAAGCACCAGTTACAGTGACTGGGTTAAAGTCAAAATCCATTTGTGAGAGTGCTGAGGCTCAGGGTTTTTGTGAGAAACCCACAGAAGTCTTTAAATGTTCCCACTGTCACTTGCTTTCTTGGCTTTTGACTTTGCTTATTTCCCTCAAATACTGCATTGAAAAAGAAAAGAGTTTAAAAAAAAAACAAAAACATTGAACCATGGAGAGTGTTCAAATAAATCAGCTTGTTTACTGTAGCATAAAAGTTATAATGAATAGAACATTTTATAAAGCTGTCATCCTTTACTTTAGCAAGTCAAGACTTTGTTCAGACTGTAACTGAGACTTTGACACAGATCATGATCAATGATTTGGATAATACACTGACTTCTGCTCTCATCTTACTGTGAGTTCTTAATGGCTAAAGTAGGAGGTTGATGTTTCAATGAAATTGGGTATGCATCATCATAATCCTAAGAGGATGACCCCTGTATGTCCTTTCTTTTAGCCTGTCTTTGCAAGACATTGGACGGACTGTCAGGATGTTTGCCAACTAAAATTCTGATTCCCAAAGGATGAACCATTTTCACCCACATCAACGAGTAAACACAGAGGATGATCTCCAAGTAAAGTGTCTACCCATCTCTGTATATTTTCTGAGGTAATTTACAACTATATCAACAATTTATACACAGAATTACTTTGATGTATTCAAGCTTCTGTTTGATTACTGTATCATACTGTTGTGACTGTTAAGCTGTTGTGTTCTTTTGTGTTGTGATGCCTGTGTTTGAGTAGGTCTACTGCTGCATGGCTGCACACAACCTTTAAATGCTTCATACACCTCCAGGGCTAGTGGGGGTCACGAGTCTCTGGCACCATTATTTTGGGGGGATTGTGGCCCTGCTAAACAATCATTTGACATTTAGGTTTCATAGTGATGGTCACAGTAGAAAAAGTTTAATACATTAAAACTGAGGTTCACCGTCGGATTCAGAAGGAGAAATGTGGAACAGTAGATTGGCACTTTACCCCTTCAAAGTTGCTGATGGGGGACAGATGTTTAGTGGACTTGGAGAAGGTTTACAACTGGGTTCTCTGGGGAACCTTGTGGAGGGTACTGTGGGATTATGAGGTCTGTTGCTATAAACCATCCAGTCTTTGTACAAGCAAAATTAGAATTGTGTTGTATGTGTGATATTTGTGGACGGGATCCAAAGGTCCAGCCACAGAGACGAGGATGTCCTGTTAGGGAACCTCAAAGCTTTTTCTTCACTTTTTGCAGATGACGTGGTTCTCCTGGATTCATCAGGGTGCAATGGGACGGTTATGTGTTAGGTAGCCATGATGAGAATCAACACCTCCAACACCGAGGCCATGGTTCTCTGCCGGAAACTGGTGGATTGCTCACTCTGGGTTGGGTTTAAGTTGCTGATGAAAACGTGATATTTCATCAAAATCACTTTATCACTTTTTTTTATCACTTTGCTTTGACCACATTCTGTAAAAAAAAACAAAAAATGTTCTATTCATCTGCACAACCATGAAGCCATGATTGACGAGCAGCTATGGCAAGAATTCTTCGAGTTTTTTAATGACTGTCACTCACAAAAAGTATACAGAGGAGCAAGCTGTCAGCAAGTTGTTTGCAGATACATGCTGTATGATGAAACATCTTTCTAGAGCTGATGTGTGAAAAAGTTTGCATAGGCTGTAAACATTGGGTCCTTTTTCATGGGTCTTTCAAGGTTTTCTGGGATGGTAAGAGACTGCAGGGTAAACCCAGAACATATCTCATCTGCCCTGGGAACACCTTGAAGATCCCCCAGGAGGAGCTGCCAAACATGCCCTGCTCAGCCTGCCCTCACCAAGACCTGACTTTGGATAAGTAGAAAAAAATGATGGATGGATGGATGGACATTGAAATTGAAAAGTATTTTTGTCTCTGTCGAAAGGAAGCTTGTAGTAAAGGTCTTTAAAATACCCACATGGTCACCAGAGAACTTTTGTTCTAAAGCTACGGTGTAGAACTTTTGTCTCCCCCTTTTGGTCGCGACAGTAAAAACACAAACAGCATCAATGCATGCTTATGGCGTATTCCAGCTGGTATTCTGTGTTTGTCTTTGCTGTGTTTTGACTGTAATCCTTTCTTTGAATGATGAGTTTCTTTTTTATCTGAAGCATCAGAAACTTTTCTTGAATGCTTCCTAACTTTTTCCTCCACGGACTGCACAGCGCTCTGTCAACACCTGATTTAAAACTCAAGTATACTGTGAAATACAGATTTCCTCGGCACCGATAGGCCTTATCAGCATTGTGTGAACTGGTTTGGCTTGAATGTTAAAGACATTCATTTATATGTAAAGGTCCTGCACTCCAGCTTTGAATAATAACCTGACCTTTGCTTCCTCTCTCAAAAAGAAAGACGAAAGTCAAGACTTCAGTGGTATTTTAAATCAATTTAAACACCAACACAAAACATTATGAGGAACATGTTTAAAAGCTTGATATTTAGCATAAGAATGATTTTTTTTTTTCACTGCTGCAGCTCCGAATAATGTTAAATATGATGGCCAACACATTTTATCTTCCACAAAAGCAGGACTGTGTATGATGGCCCTGTAGAATAAATTAACCCAAAATCTTTGCACTGAAAGCTGTAGCAGCAGAGCTTCTGTGGACTTAATGTGATACAAACATATTGGAATGCAATATTCACAGTTGCCGAAACTTAGATTGCAAAGCATAATCTCATCATCCCAGCAGAATTCTAAAACTGTCATCCACTGATAATTTGCAGACAGACAGTAGGTGAGCGTCTTGGTGCAGAGAGAGAGAGAGTCTCAGAGAGAAGTTCTCCTCTTCGGCCAGGGAAGCAGGAGCGATGCTCATCAGTGCTCGCCACACTTCTGCTTTCTGGACCGGACAGCTTTAGTCCATCAAATCCTGTTTACAAGACATTTGAAGGACAGAGATAAGGGGTTTACTCTTTCTTGCCAAAAGAAGAAAAAAGGTATGCTTCGATACAGGTGGATTGGGTGGATTTAAAAACGCTGAAAGTGCAACAAGATGAAACATACAGGATTTATTGAGGAGTGAAGTCCCTGAGAATTCATTGTAGATGCACATGTGCGGCTCATGGATGATAAAACTATAGTATCTCACAACAAAGAAGCCCAACAGTTGTCTATATAGTTACAAGTGTATTGCAGTTGCGCCGATGTCGGTGTAAACACATCATCCACCCACCTCCCGCTGACTGCATGGACCACTGTCTGATTTTTTTTTTTTCTTTCTCCTGATGCCCGGAGATTGAGCGCTGATTGCCTGTCCCCTGCTGTCCTGCAGCATGGGAGTGATCTGCAGGCGTGAGGACAGCAGGCCATTATTCAGTCTTTAGATGTGCTGCTTCTTATCAGTGCACAGGGTTGACTGAGGCAGCTGCTCTTGTCAACATGCCAGCGCCCGAGCGTCCTCCGGGGGGACAGGATTTGACGGGGCCGCTCAAACAAACTCTTCCCCCCCCTCAAAAAAAAAGAAAAAAAAATTAAATAAATACACAAAACATCTTTCAGACAGCAAAGTGTCGTTGCTCTTGAAAGTGCACACGTGTAGCCGCCGCGGCTCAGTCCACTCAACATAATCGCAAATCTCTCGCCGTCGCCGAGGGCTGGTGGAGGGCGTGGAGGAGGTGTTTGACAGGTGACGGCCGCAGAATGAGGGTGACAATCTTTGGTCACTTCAAACAGACAGAAGATGACTATCTAAAATGAAAAGCGCTTCCTGCAGTGTTTCTTTTTTTTTTGGTGATTTGTCGGGCTGGATTAAAAGATATCGACGGAGATCTCATCTGGGATGTTTACCCACAACATCTGACACATTTTGTTGCAATGTCCTTATGTCGCTTCAGAGTTTAAAGCGACAGAAACAATTGAATGTTATCAAGTGCAATGATACTGAATATGTGGGACCTCCAAAGGTCAGAGCGTGGAAACCTGCACTCACCACTGGACACCCTCCTGAAGTGTGTTTACAGTAAACGTGGCGGACATTTTGGTAGGATTTAAAGAATTTAGACACAAGAAACTAAATGTTTTATAGTTTCTCTATAATGCAAACCCTCTGTGCCAACTATTGTGTACCAGTACAGCAACATAAAAATACTCCCTTACAAGTGAATGCCTTTCCTGAACAACTCCCCATAACTAAAAGTACATAACAGCATAGATTAGATTCAGTAGAAGGACTAGTTTGGTCCCTCTGATTGATATGGGGCCTGTAGAAAGTATTCACCGCCCTTGTCCTTCTTTTCACATTGAATCGTGGTCAATCTAATTTTCTGACAAGAATTTACAAGAAAATGTCTTTCATGTCAAAGTGAAATGCATTTTTACAAAATAATGTACATTTATTCAAAATACAACTATGCCTACACCATGAAGACAGACAAACACTCCAAGCAACTCTGTGTTAATCAAATGCATAGGACTGGAGATCGATAGAAGACAATTTTTCCAAGTCACTAAATACCCTTTGGAGTCCTGTTAAATCCATCAGTAAGAAACAGAAGGAATGTGGCACATGTGTAAATCCGAACAGAGCAGGACGTCCTCAAAAACTGATGGACCGTGTAAGAAAGAGATGATTGAGGGAGGCCACCAAGACACCTGTGACTCCTCTGAAGGAGTTGGAGCTCTTCCTGTGCATACGACAACTGTTGCCTGTTCTTGACCAGTCAAAACTTTATGGGGGAGTTGAAAAGATAAAGCCACTGATGAAAAAAAGCTAACATCAAATTTCGACTACAGAAGCATGTAGAAGAATCTAAAGTCACCTGGAAGAAGGTTCTTTGGTCTGTTTAGACCAATTTTGAGCCCTTTGAGCCACTAGACAAGACACAATGTTTGATAGAAAACTTAGAAGGAGGGGGGATATTTTTTATAGACACTGTGTATTATTATATATGATAGGATTATTAATACTGAAGCATCAGTGTGTCAGCGGCAGGTTACTGCTGCAGGAAGAGATACTTTGAACAACTTTATATTCAGTTTAATGTACAGGGACAGCAGATAAATCTCGGGGGTTTTGTCTGATGTGTTTTTTCTCTAACTTTTGCTGAGATATTGGATCAGTGGGAGATTTATTGAAATTAAACTATGTGCCAAGTTTTGAGGGATAAAAATCACTATTTGGTGGAGCAGTTAACAACTGATAGACATCTTAAATGTGAGCTGACTACACACTGCTTTTTGTAAGGACACAAAGTTTGTAAACCACTGGTTTAATCATGTCATATTTTTAAAAGCTTGTTCTTTTGTCTACTGTGTAAAATCTTATAAATAACTATAGCTGTTAGACAAATTTAGTGGGGCAGAAAAAAATTATATTCTCCTCTGATATGTACTGGAATAGCAGCACAAAGTGGCCTAAAGTGGAAATACCAAAGCAAAATACCTGCATCTCATTGCACTCAGGTACAGTACTTGAGTAAAATGTATTTTCCATCTGTAGAAACAGAAAATTAATTTCTCCTTATGACAAAGGAACATCAGTTTAGAATACACTCAGCTGATGGTTTCATACCACAGAAGCTCTCTGAAATATGTCTTTTGCAATGAACCACAGATTCTTGCTGCATCTGCCATCCTCTCCACAGGAACTTATAAATATTGCAATATTTTCAGCCTACCGCTGGGTATTTTGGTACCCAGATGGTAGAAAATCAGTGGAGTATTCCTTTAACTGCAATCTGACCAACAATTACTTGTATCTGTTGAGTCCCGTGGCTGTGTGGAGCTGAAGAAAAGGTCAGAGAGGTCAAGAAACTCATTAGAAATCATTCTCTGGAGACAATAAATATCCAAGAAAATCTCGTCTGACCACTAGCTGTGGTGAGACAGAGGGACAGGCCAACATAGCTGATGTCCATCATTCTGGACTGCAGGCTAATGGGATGTCAAAATGGCATATTTTCCAATTTTTTCGTGGGTCAGAAATCATTCTGGGACAAAGATGAAGTCTGCAGAAATTCCAAAGCGCCTTTCCGAACCTCAGACCTTCATGCCAAGTCGGCCTCCTCAGGTGGTCGCCTCCTGCCTGCGTCGCTGCAACAAATGCTTTTAATCATCTACTTTTCCCCCCTCACAGCTCTCACTGAAGCAAGTTCCTAATTATTCCACATCTTCAGCTTGTTAGAAATGTTCAAGCAGGATCAGGATGTTGCTCTTAATGAACGATGATGACGAGAGATTATGGTCCACAAACTCTTCCATCCAGCCTCGATTTCTTAGTCAGATGTTTCAGTGTGTTTTATTTTAGCCAGCAGGTCAATAAAAACGGAATCTCAATCTGCCAAATGAGAGTTTGACTATTTTCACTTAAATCAAACAGCTGCTTGGGAGCATTTCACCAAACATCACTTGGATCAAATTGCTGTGTTTATAAAATCCTGTGGGTGAATTAAAACTGCTGATAGAGAGGAGCACAGTTAGAGTCTGCCCAATTAGGACATTTTATTTACTTTATTTTCTTGCAATTAAGCCTTTTTCAAGGAATTGCAGATTCATTTATTGGCTCACAGTCAAACCGGAACTGAGTCTTTTCTACGGTTACTGCTACGAGTTGCTCTAATCAAGTCATTTTGGTTGCTGGCTGGTAACTTATTTTTAATCAAAAATAAATAGGTTTTGTGAAACCAATACATCAGTTTAGACCTCGAGGAGTACTTTCACTCTCTAATCCCCCACCATCACCACTTTTTCTTTTCTTAGAAGCCAGTGTAATCCTGTGGATCAATGCACTGTTGATTTATCCATATACTGCAGCAGACAGAATATATATTGAACAAAAATATAAACACAGCTTAAAATTGTATTAACTTCTATCCATTCTTTCTACATAGGGGAACGAGCATTTGTTGTTCCAACATATGGTATCTCTACAACAGAGTGGACATTATGGAGCAACCAAGTACTTACGATATTAAAAATAATAATGGAGATGCAGATGGAGCGTGGGATCATAGACCAGATATCACAAGTCATTAACAAGTGCCTCCACCATCTGCATCATAGTTATTTGCATTGAGTTTAAGAGGGTGTTGATGCCGTTTGTGGAATGTTGTTCCAATCATTCCAAACATTTAGGCGAAGTTGTAAGACGTTTTGGGGTACAGGATGGACATCCAGAGAGTCCCACAGGTGTTTGAGGATTGACATGTTTGGAGATTAGATAGGCTACTGAAGAACTGGAGTATTTTCGACTGCTAGAAGGCCGGTGCATGTTCTGGTGGCATGAGGACCTGTGTTGTCTTCTTGAAACATCAAGTGGCCAATGAACAGGATAAATGTGGATGTGAGGATTTTATCTCAAAAACACCGGGCACACAGGTTACCATCAATGAAATGCACATGTGCTCTTTGCTTGTGGCACATTGCTGCCCACACCATCTCTCCTCCACCTTTGTGGGCCACTCTTTGTACAACGTTGTATGACGCCAAATGCAATCTGCTCCACACACCTGAACACAAGATTTATTAGTTCAACGAATATGGCTACCCACTAGAAGCTGATTATGATTTTCATTCCGCCGTTAAATCAAGACGTCGGTGTAGGCGACAAGATCAGAAACCACCTTCCTACAGTCGATTACTCACCGTTGGAGCAGATGTTCTCTGGTTGTGCACACCAACAACTTCATCAGCAGTTTCTGTAGCTGAGTGCAAATGATTTTGCAGATAGACAATCCAGATTTGATAATCGTTCTGCGGTCACGTGGCAGACTGTGTGTCATACCATGCTGATTGAAACGATTGAGTTGTGCACATTAAAGAGCCTGGCTACAGCCCTCACTGACATGCCAGTATCCAGCATGCCAACAGCTTTTATCTTTCTCTGCTCATCTGAGACCATCATGTCATTTTGATAAAGTTGCATTTTAAGGTGTGTTTCTATAGTAACTGGTCAAAGGCGTGTCTGTATGCTGGTCATGCTATCCGATCGTTGTCCTTTGAAGCAAAATGAATAATTGTCCAACCATTGCAACAGAAATTAGATTTTCAGTCAGAAAAGAACATTTTTCCTGCTGAGTTTGTTTTTTTTTTAAAGCTAATTACAATGGAATTAAGGTGTAGAATCTGTTATTTAAATATAAAGGTTTGAAACCAACAATAATGTGTAATACTGAGTTAAATCATAAAACTCAGCCTTGTGCAGACACAGATGCAATGAACTCACAATAATAAGGAGATGAGGAAGCTTTAAGGTCATTCAAGGAGTAAGCGGTTTCTTCTTATTTGCTTTTATCTCGTTGGTCATGAGATTATATTAAGTTGTGCCTTTGACATGCTGAGAAACACAGAAATCAAAGTTGAATTGAGGAACACAATGTTCTGCTCTGCATGATGGACAAAAAATCACTGAGAGAACACAAACTCTCTGCTTGGTGACGACAGCGAGTCCCCTCCTTTATCCCACTGCGAAGTGAAAACCACTTAACTCTCATTTTCAGAGGAGAAGGATATTATATGAATGAAACAGATGATATAGAAGAATCTTGTGGAGATAAAAGATCTCAGTGGTTGGTCAAAATAATTGAGCTCAATATTTCCTTGTGTACTCATACAAAGCTGACAATTTCTTTACTTCTCCTCATTGTTCTCTCTGAAGTTTTCTGTACCACCGCGGTGAACCCAGGAAACACTCTGACATCGTATCAGTGACGATGGTAAAAACTTTTTCCATCATCAGTGAAACCCTGACAGACTTCACTGACAAAAATGTCTGTAGACAACTTCATCCGCTTCCTATAAGGCTGCGTAATGAAACGAGATGTAAATGTCTTTCTGCAACCAGTTCACAAAGGTTCAAGTGTCCACAGCTGTTTAAGTTCATGCTCATGAGTCCCATTTTCAGCTGCTGGTTTCAGTATAAAAGCTCTAATAAGCCTACTGTACACGACCTGTCCTGCACCGAACACATTTATGGAGAACAAATAGGGAGGAAATGAGCGATAATATTGAATTTACATCCACCGGGTCAACAGAAGCACATGCAAATATGACTCCATGTCAATAGGATGAGTAAATAGGCACGTAATTGCTAACAAGTAAGGGCCAGTTTTTGCTTTCCATGTGGAGGCATAC
>NW_007580356.1:33832-36997 GCF_000690725.1 Stegastes partitus | reverse complement strand
TGTGGGCACCTGGGACACAGAGAGGGAGTCTGATTTCACTGGTTTACTATTAGGGCCGGCTGACATGGCTGCAAACATCACCACAATCATCATCTGACTGACTGCACACTGAAAAACTGTCAAATTTAGTTTTGGTTCAATATCAACACATTAAAAACTGTGAATTATGAATATTCTGTCCATTTAAAAACTGCAATATCAGTTTTTCTTCATATAAAAGAGTCTGTGCAATGTCAGTATTTTTCCACTTAAATCTGTACAATATAAATAAAATCTGTGTAATATTAACACTTCTCTGTCAGCAGTTCTTCTCTTGAAACCATCTGTGCCATATCATTTAAATGTGCAATATTATTTCCACATCCAGAGGACTTTGGACAACCTGAACTCGTACTTATTTATATTTTGTTTTTGTTTTTTAACTGATATTTCTTACATGTTTGCACTATCCACTTTGCTGCCATAACGATGCAAATTTCCCCACAATGGGATTAAAAAAGACTTACCATATTGCTATCACAATATGCTTCATGTTTAACTTTATCAGGCAGGAAACACCTTCAATGTGTCTGTTAGACCTCAGAGATACACAATGTTTTAGTTAGTAACACTGAATGTAAAACTGAGCTGTTTGTTTATGAAAAGCCTCAACAAAGAATCTTTACTTTGAGAGTTATTTGCAGTTTAGGATTGATTGTTGGTTGCTCAGCAAATAGGTTATTCTGCAATATTGGTGAGTGCACACATAATTAGATTTATATGCCCTGTAATAGCAACACATAAAAATACACATATTAGAAAAATATGGCCTATAAAGTGACAAATAGTCTGGTTCCTTCAACAGAAAAGGCCCACTAATGAGCAAACAGAGCAGACAGAGTGACTCCTTAGTAATGATGACACAACAGAAACCAAAGTCTGATTTTGGTTTCTGTTAACTAATGTGATGGTAATACAACCAATTTAAATGGTGGAAAAGGTTTATGTCTCCTGTCTTTGTGGGAAAAGATCTCCTGGATATCTTGTAATAGACATCACTCTGCTGTTTATGCTTGTAAGAAAACTTCATGGAGAATATTAGAATTTTGTGCCTACAAGGAAATTTCTTGAAGAAAACTTGAATTATCAGTAATTATTTCATGCAGCCACCAGCTTTCCTCTCTGCAGATGTTTTGGTGTGTCTAGTTTATTAGTATCACAAAAGTGGAAGCAATGGCTGCAAGTCATTAAGTCTTGTTTTAAAAAACAGACTTGATATTGAGTGCAGCATCTTACAACACAGGGAGAACACATTTCAGCAGTGAAAACTTAAACATACATTCAAAAATATTTTACCTCCAGTTTGGTTTAAGCGTTCCATCAAGCCATCAATGTTGGCTCTGAAGAGGTGCTGGTTTCTAGAGCACTGGTTAACGTACCACTGCAGGTGTTTTGGGTTGTCTTTTATTAATTTCCTCGCCCAGTCCTGTTTGGGTTCAGCTGTCCTGATGCTGTCACAGTAACCCACCTGAACTTCATCAACCTGTACTGAAGCCGCAAACTCTGGAAAGTTCGGGACCCCAGAAGTTGCAGTGACGAAATATTTTAAGGAGTGTTTCACTGAGGAGAAAAGATGGTTTTCAGCTTTTGAATTTTATGTTCTATATTTTTATTTTCAAATCTGTTAAACCACAATGGACTAGAAAAAAAAAAAAACGTGAATATGTTAAAGACCCATTCCTATACCTGAACAACAACAACAGGTTAAAAACCAAAAATGAACGCACAAACCAGAGCCAGATGAACACAGACAGAGATGTGCTCATTTGGAATTACATATTGAAGTAAATATAATTAAGGAAAAGCACCCTTTCTGCTATGATGATCCATTCAAATGCAAAATGCATTATATGCAGGTACTTCAGCAAGTTCACCTGGAAGCAATGAGTGTATCTTCCATTTTGGAACATTTTGGTCCACTCTAACTTTTTTTTTATTGTTAGTGTCCACAAAAACCCAAATGTTTGAAGCAATCAAAGAAAAACAGAGAGGAAAGCCGCTTGCTCAGAGGGAGTCCAAAGACTACTTTGGATTGTTGGGTCTCATGCCCTTGACTTCAGGTGCCGGCTAGTGGCGGCTGGGTCCTGTTTTTCCTCCCTCTTTGGCTCTCTTTGGCTCTCTCTCTCTCTCTGGCTGTGTCCGAAATCACTCTCTATGCCCTACATAGTGCACTATATAGTGATCACTATATAGGGAGTAGGGAGTGAGTGGGTGATTTCGGACACACTCTCTCAGGCACGGCTGGCGGCGGAGCATGCAGACAGGTGTTTCACATAACTAATCTACTGATTGGCGCCACATGATTGGTCCATTTCTGCTGCAACCTGTCAGCTGACCTGGATTTGAGCAAGCAGCCGGACCATGCTCTGACGCCAGACCGTCGTACCATGCAGT
This sequence comes from Stegastes partitus, assembly GCF_000690725.1. Classification (NCBI taxonomy): domain Eukaryota; kingdom Metazoa; phylum Chordata; class Actinopteri; family Pomacentridae; genus Stegastes; species Stegastes partitus. Next base: position 34,564 of record NW_007580356.1, on the reverse strand, counting down.
CAGTAATTCTTGTGCATTCATCTAGCCGTCAGTTTGTTTTGGTAGCTTTAACTTCTGACTCTTTTGCTACCCAGCCGGATCTGCTGCCGACCGTTTTCTTGGTAACTGTGTTTAGCCAGTTAGTACCTGGTGTTGGTTGAGCTTTTTGAAATTATGTTGTTTTGGTATTCTCTTTATTGTGTAATAAAAAAGGGTGTGCCTCATTTGTCAAGTGTAGTTGAATAATTTGACACTGATTTGAAGTCAGTGAGTCACATGACCTTGAAGCTATTGAAGAATATTCAAAATTTATGAATATGATAATTCATAAAAAATATGCAAAGGCTCAAATTGAAAATCAATTGGTGTGCCTCATTTGTCCAGAATAGCTGAGTAATTTGACACTGGTTTGAAGTCACTGGGTCACATGACATGGAAGCTATTGAAGAATATTTATAACTTATGAATATAAATAATCATAAAAATTATTACAAAAGATAAAATGTAATAATAAAGGGTGTGCCTTATCTGTCAAGTGTAGTTGAATAATTTGACACTGATTTGGAGTCAGTGGGTCACATGACCTGAAAGCTATTGAAGAATGTTCATAATTTATGAATATAATAATTCATAAAAAAATATGCAAAATGCGAAAATTAATTGGTGTGCCTCATTTGTCCAGACTAGCTGAGTAATTTGACACTAATTTGAAGTCAGTGGGTCACATGACCTGGAAGCTATTGAAGAATATTC
>NW_007580356.1:22555-33582 GCF_000690725.1 Stegastes partitus | reverse complement strand
AATCGGATCAACTGTGAGCAAGACGCCGCTGACTACGCGGAGCGCGAATATCCAATATCCAACTTCAAACTAATTTCACCTCGGTCAACCAGCAGCAGCAGGAAGAAGTAACGGAAACAGCTACTCTGTGATCTTACCTCCACATGCGACGTGACAGAAGAGCAGCAAAGCAAATAATTTCTTCATCTTTTTTTTTTTTGGTTGTTGAAGTCCTGGAGCTTTCGGTCAGGTAGTTAGAAACAGATACTAAAAGTGGGGCGTGTTGTGATACAGTGTGTGGTCCTTCAGTAGCCACAATGAGCCTCCTCTAAAGGAATGTAACCACACCGGTCCGATGTCATGTCTTCTGAACAATTACTTCCTCCTCAGTCTATGAAAGAAATACGAAAACAGACAAAAACTCAAAACATTTCAAATACACATTGTTGAATTATGTATTATCGTTACATTTCCCTAAAAAAAAAATCTAATCTACATTCAATATACATTGTTCAGTTATTTATTGTTAAATTTATATTATTATAATTATTATTAATAACAATAACAATAATAATAATAAGAAGAAGAAGAGCCTCTAATTGGACGGACTAGTCTCTCAAGCTAGTTTCGATAGGTCCAAATATGCTAGCCTGCAATAGCAACGCCTTAAATCTTTCACACAAAAGCACAACAAATATGAAACAAACAAAAGTTGAAAGTTACAAATACGGTGTGCGCCTCTCGGACGGTGCAGAGTAGTTATTTTTGCACTGTTTGGTTTTCCTATGTAGCAATGTTGGCGTTTTCCCTCTAAAGCCGAACTGCACCTGGCCCATCAGGTGTGAGCCTGGCCCATCAGGGAGGAACCAAGCGGCGGAGGTCCAGAATGCTTGGTGGTCACGTGATGACCACCGAGTTAGTTCCTGGAAGTACTTGGAGGGCAATTTGAATATGTAAATACGGAGAGTCCAATCTGAGATTATTAGTGCCCTCGGTCGGGCGAACAGGACTACGGCCCTGACGTGAGGAGGAATATGGCGGCGGCAGCGGCTGGTAGAGGAAGAGGACGAAAATATGCGGGAAATTCAAATTTCAGCTCTCCTACACCTCCTGTTTTGAGGCCGGAGGGGAACGAATATGTGAGTTGGTCAGAGATAGGCAGTTGGGGGGATTCTGAGTCTGATATGGAGGATGTCGTAGTAACTGAGTTGCATTCAGGACAGGGTAAAGACAACAAGCTGGTGTGCAACAAAAAAAGAGCGAAATGACAGCGGTAGCAGTGAAATGTCTGAAACCTTAACTCGAGGGGGGCAGACAGTTAAAAGCTGGATTGTTATCCTAAGATTTAATGAAAGGACACAGATGAACGTCAAAAAAGCTCGTCCATTTATTTTGATGACTGAATTGGGGAACAAATTGGGAGATATTATTTCTGCGAAAGTGTTGAATGATGGAAATCTGCTTGTGCATTGTGAAAACGAAGAACAGCTCAAGACAGCATTAAATATGAAAGAGTTAGGGAAGNGCGTTTACAAATGAAAGGGGGCCATCGAGATGTTAATTTCAAGCCATGCAGCCTTTTGGCTGTCCTCTGGGCATGGTAGCAGGGTAGTAAAACTCTGGGTTTTCTAGTGTTAATAACAATTATCATCATCGTTATCATTGTTGTTTTGTGTCTTTTTGTGGATATTTGCGCTCCTTCAACATAACTTTTCCCATTTTGATTATCTAGGGCCTAATTTTCATAGTTACACAGCCCGGTATAGCGGTCTATAGTGTTGAAAGGGTTAAACAAAGTATATTGTGATAACAATATGGTATGGTAAGCCTTTTTTAACCCCATTGTGGGGAAATTTGCATCGTTTCAGCAGCAAAGTGGATAGTGCAAACATGTAAACAATATCAGTAAAAAATAACAAAAAACAAACAAAATATACATAAGTACCAGCTCAGGTTGTCCAAAGTCCTCTGGATGTGGACATAACCAGATTGCACATGTAAATGATATTGCACAGATGGTTTCAAGAGAAGAACTGCTGAAAGAGAAGTGTTAATATGACACAGATTTTATTTATATTGTACGGATTTAAGTGGAAAAATGCTGACATTGCACAGACTCTTTTATATGAAGAAAAACTGATGTTGTAGTTTTTAAATAGACAGAATATTCATAATTGACAGCTTTTAATGTGTTGATAATGCACCAAAATGAAGTAGGACAGTTTTTCAGTGTGCAGTCAGTCAGATGATGATTGTGGTGATGTTTGCAGCCATGTCAGCCGGCCCTAATAGTAAACCAGTGAAATCAGACTCCCTCTCTGTGTCCCAGGTGCCCACATCCTGCAGAGAGGAAAACCAATCTGATGGAGGTTTATCTATCTTTATATCAATGTATATTGTAGGTATTAAGAAATTTCTTTCGGGATTAATTACATTCCATTTTATATATAATGAGGACAATAGAGGGATTTCTTAGATAGGAATTTAATTTATTTATATTCTTTTTTCCAAATACTGTGAGCCAATGTTACAAAATTTTGTTCAGTGTACGCCTGTGTATCTTAAATGACAATAAAGTTGTCTCCGAGTCTAATAAATTAAACATCTGACCAAATCTAAATATGGTCACAATGCCACCTTCTATTCCTGAGTTAAATATGAGCCAGAAAAGTGTGTTTGCAGAGCATTATGATGTCATAGTGAATATAACCTTTCAGATGTAAAACATCACCCCTTCATCATTGTATCCTCCTAGTCATTTGTGTAAAATTGTCATAATTAGTCCAGGAACCCTTGAATCAAATTTTTTATTTTATTTTTTTTATCGTCAGAGGTCACAGTGACCTTTGACCGCTAAAATCTAAAAAGTTCATTGTGAGTCCAACTTCTGTCGCTGGTGCAGAGGCATAAAGATTTTATCTGGCACAGTGCAGATCTTATGGCCTCAAAGTTTTCCTTCCTTTCAGATGAAATGTATGCTTGCATGGGACTTTGTGTTCCATGCCACATCAGGAGTGTGGCTACAGTTTTCACCCCTTCCTCCGTTTGTCACAAAAAAATAACGTAACAATTATAAAAAATACATTTAAAAAAGAGGCTGGGATGACAGGCTGCAAGGTGGCACAGTTGGTAGCACTGTTGCCTCGCAGCAAGAAGGTTGCTGGTTCGCGTCCCGGTGGAGTTTGCATGTTCTCCCCATGCAGCGTGGGTTCTCTCCGGGTTCTCCGACTTCCTCCCACAAGGTCCAAAAACATGTTGAGATTAATTGGTGATTCTAAATTGTCCATGAATGTGAATGTGAATGTGCTTGGTTGTCTGTCTCTAAGTGTAGCCCTGTGATAGACTGGTGACCTGTCCAGGGTGTCTCCTGCCTTCACCCTGAGTCAGCTGGGATAGACTCCAGCCCCCCGTGACCCGAGTGAGGATTAAGCGGTGTATAGACAATGGATGGATGACTGGAGTGATGTCTTCTCTGTTCTCAGCTTTAGTCCACAGAGAGTCCAGCTCTTGTGATTGTATTTAGTGCTAAATCCTCCATTGATTTCCAGCTAATGGCTCGCTCCATTTTGACACATTATCTACAGAAAGAATGAATGATTAAACAGACCAAGTATAGTAAAATAAAAGTATAGAAAAGGGCAGTATTGGTGTGTGTGCATGCAAATAGATAAAGTAGAATAAGTTCTGCTCACCAGATGGAAGGTTGATGTGTAAATCTGTAATACAAAAGAAAAAATACAACATTTATCACAGTTGTAAATGTGACAGTGAAAACTTCTTGTAAATCTGCCCCCTCTAACTACTACACTACATAAACTTATAAACTAATCTCATCTAATATTCTATTATAATATTTCACATTGTTTTCACGTCATGTCTCCCGTACATCACGTTACAGTGCCAGTATTTACCCCATCCTGCAGCTCTGAGCATCACACTATATTCGTACAACACAGCTGGGAATTCAACTGTCCCTGAACTCGTACAACATTTTCAGACGCACCTTTCAGAAATGATGATTATTCCATACACAAAAGCTTAAATAGAATACAGTAAATCCAATCATTTTGGTCTCTCACCTTCATTGTTTATGTAAAACAGGATTCCATGTAAAACGATGAGGATGAGAGCAACAATCAGTGCAGCAATAGAGAGATATTTTAAATGATCTGTACAGAAAAAGTAGGTTAGAACAGAAACATATCTCTGCATCCATTCATTGATTCATACATATAGTGCTTAACAAATTTATTGGACCACCTAATTTGTTAAGCACTGCAGACATAACAGTCCTCAAATGTATTCATAAAGAAAAGGCAAAATTCACAATAGTCACTTAAATAACAAGAAACTGAAAAAAGTAATAATAAATAAGAATTTGCTAAATTATAATTTAGTGAAATAAGACATTGCTTTTGAATTGTGGTTGAAAAGAATAATTAAAAAACAAAAAACAAAACTGTCCTAGACAAATTAGAGCGCTTTGCTGATGAGCAGTGGGTCAGAATACCTGTCAACAGGTGCAGAAGTCTGACTGAGAGTTACAGAAAACACTTGATTGCAGTGATTGGCTCAAAGGGTTGTTCAACTAAATATTAGTTTACGGGTCCCATCATGCTTGTTTGCTTGTTTTTTGTTGTTGTTGTTTTGTTTTATATTTCTGTTGAATCACAATTCAAAAGCAATGTCATGATGTTCATAAAATTTTTATTTATTATTACTTTTGTCAATTTCAGCTTACTCCAGTGACAGCTGTTTTTTTTCTTCTTTAATGGGAGGGTATGAATACATTTGAGGACGACTGTACATCCAGTTGTATCATCCAGCATCATGAAGTGCTTTAATTCGCACTCAGCTGCGCGAAGTCAGAAATTATAGCATAATATATACATTCAACCACTAAAACAAATTTTTCTGTTCAGGAATGGAAGTAAATTACTGTAATTTGACATCTTAATCAAGAAATAATATTGTGCTTTTCTATTAATTTTTTTTGTAAAACAGCAAATTTGAAAATTCATGGATAATAATTAGATTTTAACATTAAAAATATCATTTCAGTTAAAGAGCTTCTACATACTGGTGTATTAACCATTACGGAAATGATTCTGGTAATTACCAATGCTGTAAATTTAGGGCTGCTGGGGCATAAACCTTACATGGAGCGGTGGTCTAATGAATTTGTTAAGAATTGAACATTCATCCAGTTGTTAACTCTTTATATCCAATAGTGGCTGACTGATTCTCAGATCATGACTTTTTGTTTGCTTCCATGGTCCTTTAAAGAATTATTGACTGGACATGCATCTTTTCTTCACAGCTCTGTGTTCAGTGTCTTTTTAATTTGATTTTCTGCTGCATCTGTGGACTGTTTCCTTGATTTGAATATTGGTGAATAAGTCAAGTCAGTTTATTCATAAGGACATTTAAAAATGACAGACTGGCCAAAGTGCAGTACAACTAAATAAAAAGCAAAAGAAAAACACACAAGTAAAATGCATACACATATTTCAATCATTTATGAAGTTATTTATAGTTTGTTGTTTTTCTAGATTTATAATAACTTACTATATTGTATTTATTTATTTATTTATTTTTGCTTACTTAGAACAAAGTCCTTCATACTTTTCTTGCAAAACTGCAGATAATTCAGAGTTGTCTTTTTTTTTTTTTTTTTTAACTATGTGAAAGATTGAAAAGTTTAGATCACAGAATTAGTTCTAGTAATTTCACATTACAGTAACTTACTACTTGGCGGCAGTGTCTGATAGTCATCTGAATCTGTCAAAGCAGAAACATGATGTTAGTTCACACATTCCCCACTTAAATGGAACTTTTAAAAGCTCAACATTCTGAACAAAGCAAGGTATCATAGTAATTCATAGAGATGGAGATGGATATGAGTCAAGTCAAATAACAACAGTCTTAAATCTGACAAGCAAAGACAAAAGTTCCCAGAGGGACAGTGTCATGACAGTTTATGAAATTCTCCATCTTTCCTTCTCCATGTCTCACTTAAACTGACAAATAAACCTTCTCCACCTCTTTTTCTGTTCTTATACTGTCTCTTTGACATCATTAAGCTACAGTCATGTCATTACCATATTCACAGCCTACTGTTGTCTGCCTTTAGATTGCAGTGCGCTACAAAAAAAAGCTTGTTTCACTTTAGCAAATTCAACTGGGCATCAGGTGAAATTCTAAAACCACTGTGCAGCAAACCTCAAATCTCACCTGTCAAAGTTTTGTATACGATGAATATGAGGATAACGATGAGGAAAATGGTAAAAACAAGCGCTGCAACAATGATGTGGGTGTTGGTCTCATCAGGAGTCTTACAGATGTAGTAATCTGGAATGACAGCAGATCCATCAGTGTACATGTCATGACCCCCCCAGCCTCGGCCCCAGTTTTCCCTGGTTTGTGTAGTTTCATCCTTTTGTCGTATTTGGTCTGGTTTGTCTCGTTCTGTTTTCCACTCTGTCTAGTTTGCACTTTTTGTATTAGTTTTCAGTTTTGCTTCTGTTTGATTAAATCCTTTTGCACTTAACCTGTCTGCCTGATGTGTGTCTGCACCTGGGTTCCCCGATTTTCCCCCTCGTTACAGTACAAGGTGTAGGAATGTGAAGGTATATCAAGAAGATTTCACAGTTGAACAGTTTGAAACATAAGTACACTCCAGATTAGCAAAGATGACACTCTGGAGCTAGAGTCCTGACTAAGATCAAGTGAGTGTGATTTACGAGACATCTTGCTTCAGCTAGATGAAAGTAACTGTTAAAGTAAACTAAATCCATCACTTCTGGATCCAGTCTTACCTCTGTTGGTCTTGATGGCAGTTTTGTCCAGTTTAACGATGATGCTGTTTTTGACACCAGACAGCTGAAACACACAGTCAAACCTCATCCAGTCTTCAGGTTTGACTGAAAGGTTTAGGACAACGTTCCACTGGAAGGTTCCATCATGATTGGGGAGGATCAGTCTGAGGTTTTTGTCCTCAAGAAGCTCCACTCCGTCTCTCCTCCAGGACAAGTTGGCTCTGTCGGGGTAGAAACCTGTAGCGAGGCAGCTGACCGAAGAGGAGGGAGTCTTCTGGAGGAGAGACACTGAGGGAAGATCTGGAGAGGAGGTCAGACAGAAACACAACATAATAGCTCTATGTTACAGAGAGTCGAGTTGCACCACAGTGTTATTCACTAAAAAGAATGAAACTATCATTAAACGTTAGAAATTACTGAAACAAGTGTGACTATTGGTCTCAAGGCCCCATAGTATTAGTTACAATGTGAGCTTGCTTGAGTCCTCTACATAGAAATTATTTAAACCCTATGAAAATACATCAGGTCGTGTGATTCTACCTGTTCTCTGCAGGAAGCTCCTCCCGTAGTCCAGATACTTCTTCAGCTTGTCCAAACACACTGTGGTGAGGAAGCTTTGAATGTGCTTTTTTTCATTGTCCAGATTGCGTTGGTTGACATTTGTCCACGTGCCCATCTTCTGGCTGACTGCGACAAAGTCTTCTCCATCGTAGCCAAAATGATCAAAAGTATTATTCTCTTCAGTCTCATTATCCCATTCACAGCCGTATAGCCTCTGAAAGGTGTGGACACCTGAGAGACAGAAGTACAGTCAGGTATTATGAGCTGGTCCATCAGAGGAACTTACAGTCAACGAATTAGTACATTCTATTCATTTCATTGTAACACAAACTCAGCTAAAGCCAGAAATGGAAGTCACTGGTTAAAAAAAAAAAAGCACTGTATCACACATGGATGGGGGGGACATTAATTGAGGTCTGGCAGTTCTCCCTCAGGATATTTTGAGCTTCAAACACATCATTTCCAGTATTGTGGTGATTTTTATATTAAGTAGTTTTTCCTGAATCAATTCATCCCTTTGTAAAGGAAAACACTAAATTCAGGCACCAGCTGACAAGTCACACTATAATGGACAATAATGCAGTCCGCTCTCATGCATTGCTTTTAAATATTAAACCCATTAAGATCAGTTTTTCTTATTCAGTATTATCCCTGATGAGTCTACAAACATATACGCATGATTTATTTTTTTGTCCTCCCCTCAATCCCCCCAAAGCCTACAACTACAACATTACCAATAGAGAGCAAAATAAATGATCATTTGATAGTCAGGTAAACAGCAGATACTCGGTCAGCACATAAATATCCAGCAACATTTTCCCGCTTGCATGCACAAAGTAAAAGCTTCTGTTGCAGGCCAGAGCACAGATGAACAAACCTCCAGTCTGACTGCGATGCTTCATCCGATCCTTGATGTTTTTTCTGAAGAATGTTTGTTCATCGATGCAGTGACTGTGCAAATATTTGAGCTCTGAATGTTTTTCCTTGAAGATTTTCAGCCAGTCTTGTTTTGGTTGTGGGAGGTTTTGGATGTTGCCGGCCCAGTAAACCATCTCAGTCTCATCAACATTCACAACACCCAAAAAGTCTGGGAACTTTGGCACTCCAGACGACCCGGTGAACATGAACTTCAGCGAGTGTTTTACTGCAAGAAAAAAAACATAAACGAGATTTTCAAATTGTTTGAATCACATTTTGTTTTGCTCAGGCACTACGGGCTACAAAAATAATAGTCCTGCTTTTCTCAATATTTAATGCATTTTAATACCCTGGTCATTTACATTTAAAGAAATCTTTTTCCAAAGGCCATTCATCTACTGGTCAGGAGCAGTACTTTATTTGTGTTATTATGGACCTGGGTCTTTATAACAATATGACACTGCACAAAAAATTCTAATGCATCCGAATCAATCTTGGTGCTAATCGCTGACACATCCCAGACTGTAATAATAAAGAAAAACAATGAACTTAGCATTGATTATTTTAAAAAAAGAATTAGTTTTCGTATTTTTTATTTTCCTTTCAAAGAACAGCAGCGGCATTGTGTAAAGAGAACCTGACATTTAAAGAGTAATAATATAAAAAATAATTAACATCCTATTAATATCATTACACAGGTCTACACCCATTTTGGTGTCAGTTTTTTGAGCTGATTTTGGACAATTGCAATGTGCTGAATCCAAATATTACATTGGTTTTGCTCAATGAGGTCAAAATTTTGATTTGATGAAACATGCAATTTACTTGTATTTACCTTTACAAATGTTTATGCTCATCAACTTGTGGATCATTTAGCTTATGAAAATGATTAGAAAATTACAATTTTCCTCTAAAATCCGATTTCATATGAGAAATACTAAAATAATTCAATCGCTAATGTCAAAAAATGTAATTGATTTAGTGGTAAAATCGATTTTTTTCAATCGAGTTGGCATGAAAACCTGAAAAGCAGATGTCATTTTTGGATTCAGCATTGCAAAAATGTTCTAAATCAGTTTAAAAAATCCTAGACACCTTCAAAGAAGTATTTTTTGTAACCCAGTGTTATGAAATGAAAAGGGAGCTGTTACAAATTGCTGCCACCTAGCGGCGCATTCCATTCCATTACTAGCAATATCAATATGTCATTTTTGTCTAGACATCAGTGTATCTCATCACACGGACAGTATTCACTTTTTGGCAGATGATCACCAACAGAAAGTGTCTGATAACACAAAATGACGGATGCAAAATAACGAATCACAGTGCAAAAAAATTGCCTCGGAATCCGGCGAGCTCTTAAAATTTGTCTAACAGCATTATGATTCTGCTGACTAACTCTAGTAACTTTCGCAGTATAACAATAAAATTAGTGTTTTTTTTTTTGTAGATTAAGTTAATATAGTTTTAGGAGGTTGTTTTTTTTTCTTCATTTTTTTAAAAATGAAAGTGAAACTATAGCTACTTTCTGTTAATGCTGTTAAGAGACAGTAGAGACGAAATCAGATCTTACCTGGAAATGCTACGTGGCAAAAGAGAGTAAAAACAGCGATAAACGACTTCATCATCTTGTTTTATTGATAAACTACAGCTGAACGCTGAGTTTCGACCTGAGTGAGTTATTCGCTGATCGTACGTGATGCATTTTAGGGGGACGTTCGTACTGAACCCTCGGTGATCTGGGTTTAAACAAAAGCTGAAGTCTGTTTTCTGATGGTATCATCATTCAAACTGCTTGTCATTGTAATATGGAACAAGATATTCCTTTTTGATACTCACCGTTTCTCCCAGAATTAAACAGTGAGCGGTGCACACCCCCCTCTGGCCAGGCTACATGGTTCATTCCATCACATGTCGCAGACTTCAGTTGATCAAACGTCATTAAACATTTCCATGTTCCTGTATTGTATTTGTCTGTGTTTTACACAGACTGTCTATGGTGTTTTATGATGTTTAAGTGTTTACTGACAGTTGATGTAATGTGTTAAACATGTTTTTCCTCCATCTGTACACATCTGGCTGTTTTAACTGTTAACTTTACAACCTCTAAGTGAACCAAACAGAGAAACTGGCACAGTTCAGTCATTTTTAAAACAAAGTGTACAATATCAGTTTTTTCTTTTTTCTCCATATTTCACATTTGGGGATTTTTTTTCTGTGCATCTGAATATCTACACATGAAAGAATCAGTACTTCTGTATTTTTTTTTATTTTTTTGGTAGTTTCTCTTTTCTAGTGATTTTCCCTACAGTTTGCACTTTCCCCTTTGCTGCTGTAACACTGCAAATTTTCCCCACTGTGCAATGAATAAAGTCTTATCCTAATATTTAGTGCATTAGAGAGTACGACGACCTGATTATCTGCCAACAAAAACAAAAAATAATCTGCCTGACAATCACATGTTAACATTACAATATTTCAAAATTGAAATCTCCTCATCAGAGTGCTCTGGCCAATATTTAAAAAGTCTACTCTCTGCCTCCATGAATTGAAAGTTTGTGTTGATTAAATCATAACTTAGCCTGGTGTTTAGTTTGACCCAAAAGCTGGACACAGAAAACCAAAGTCAAAAGTCTTTATTCAGTGAGCCAAAGGTATCACACAGATGATCAGTCTGTGTGGCAACAAATCCAACTAAGGAAGCAGGCAAAAGGCAAAAACCAGGAAAAACCAACATTTAATATGCAGGCA
>NW_007580356.1:17243-21760 GCF_000690725.1 Stegastes partitus | reverse complement strand
TGCAGTTAAAATGATTTATCTATAACTTGCTGGAAATATTTTTATAGATATCTGCTTTGAATGTAAAGGCAGGACAGCTGTTCTTGTGTTGCTGAGTACCGTTATATTTCTTTCTCCAGATAAAGAGTCCAGCGATGCAGAGCGCCAGCAGCAGCAGAACTACAACTCCTCCAATGACAGCACCAGCAGGAAACCCTGACGAAGAAATTGGAACCGAAACACAACCCTCAGATTTCATCTCTACTGCAGCACAATGACAAATATGTTTCATTTCCAGACTCCAGCATTCTGACCAACTTACCCCTGTTGGTCCTGATCGCTGCTTTGTCCAGTTTGGTTCTGATGTCGTCTTTGACACCAGACAGCTGAAACACACAGCGGTATCTCTTCCAGTCTTCAGGTGCGATGGATGAAATGTTCAGGTCAACACTCATCTGGAAGCTTCCATCATGGTTGGGGAGGATCTCTCCTTTGTCCACGTCCTCATGAAGCTCCTCTCCATCTTTGGTCCAGGACAAGTCGGCTCTGTCGGGGTAGAAACCTGTAGCGTGGCAGGTGACCGGAGAGGAGGCAGTCTTCTGGAGGAGAGACACTGAGGGAAGATCTGGGGAGAGAAGCTGATGAGTCTTAACTGAATGTGACAGATCAGGATGTGTTTTGTGTCTGTTCCTGTGGACAGAAACAGATAAAGTACATAACCATGTGTATTTCAGGTTGTGTTATTCTACCTGTCCTCTGCAGAAAACTCTTCCTGTAGTGCACGTACATCTTCAGCGATTTGGGGCACTCATGGATGTAGAAGTTTTTATTGAATTGTAGTCGAGCTTTCTCTGTGTCCCATCTGAGTTTGGTGATAAAAGCCTGTGGTTTTGGAGCGATCCATGTCAGCGTCTGCAGGTCCAGCGCTATGAAGTCTTCACCATCATATCCATATTGATTAAAACCCCTGATGTCTCCAGTTTCATCATCCCATTCACAGCCGTTCATTCTCTGCAGGATGTGGGCACCTGGGACACAGAGAGGGAGTCTGATTTCACTGGTTTACTATTAGGGCCGGCTGGCATGGCTGCAAACATCACCACAATCATCATCTGACTGACTGCACACTGAAAAACTGTCATACTTCATTTTGGTGCAATATCAACACATTAAAAGCTGTGAATTATGAATATTCTGTTTAAAAACTGTGCAATATCAGCTTTTCTATATGACACTTCACAACATCCATGACACTCCGTTTTATGCCAGAATAACCAGACGGTAAGCCAGAACATCACCAAAAGTTGATCATCTGTTCATTGTGCCATTATCAAAATTTCCTGAAAATTCATTAAAAAAAAAAATTCATTGAAGAGTTATGAGTTATGTTGCTAACAAACAAACCAACAAACAAACCAACAAACCAACCAACAAACAGATAAACACCAGCTAAAACATAACCTCCATGGCAGAGGTAATAATATAGGCATATATATATCCTTGGTAATTATTAAGTTTACCTTTTCCTTTTCACACCTGTATTTCACCTGTATGCATATGACAAGAGTAAACTTCTATATGTATTTAACTGTCAATTTGTCTACTTTTGATTGATACCAGATATGCAATGATGTGAAGTCTACTTAAGAATTTATGAATGATTAATCAAAACCATAGCTGATCATGAATTTCAAGCAAAGTTACTTAGTGTTGAAGGGGTTAACTTTATCGGGCAGGAAACACCTTCAATGTGTCTGTTAGACCTCAGAGATACACACTGTTTTAGTGAGTAACACTGAATGTAAAACTGAGTTCTTTGTTCATGAGAAAGAAAACAAAAAACAAAAAACTCCACAGTGAATCTTGACTTTGAGGGTTATTTGCAGTTTAGGATTGATTGTTGGTTGCTTAGCAAACAGGTTGTTCTGCAATATTGGTGAGTGCACACATATTTAGATTAATATGCCCTGTAATAGCAACACATATTAGAAAAATGTGGCCTGTAAAGTGAAAAATGGTCTGGTTCCTTCAACAGAAAAGGCCCACTAATGAGCAAACAGAGCAGACAGAGTGACTCCTTAGAACTGATGTGTCAACAGTGTGGAGCCAGAAACTTTGGTTTCTGTTAGCTAATTGCAATGGCAACCAATATAAATGGTGGAACAGGTTTGTTGTGTTTCCTGTCTTTGTGGGTAAATATCTCCTGGATATCTTGCAATAGACATCACTCTGCTATTTACGCTTGTAAGAAAATAGGGAATATTAGAATTATGTGTCTACAAGGACATTCTTGAAGAAAACTTGAATTATCAGTAAATTATTTCATACAATCACCAGCTTTCCTGAAGGAGACTTGACATTGAGTGCAGCATCTTACAACACAGAGAGAACACATTTCAGCAGTGAAAACTTAAACATACAAAAATATTTTACCTCCAGTTTGGTTTAAGCGTTCCATCAAGCCATCAATGTTGGCTCTGAAGAACTGCTGGTTTCCAGAGCACTGGTTAATGTGCCACTCCAGGTGTTGTGGGTTATCTTTTATGAATTTCCTCACCCAGTCCTGTTTGGGTTCAGCTGTCCTGATGCTGTCACAGTAACCCACCTGAGCTTCATCAAGCACTACTGCAGCCGCAAACTCTGGAAAGTTCGGGACCCCAGAAGTTGCAGTGAGGAAATATTTCAAGGAGTGTTTCACTGAAGAGAAAAGAAGGTTTTCAGCTTTTGAATTTTGTTTTATTTTTGTATTTTCAAATCTGTTAAACCACAATGGACTAGGAAACAAAATGTGAATATGTTCCTATACTATACTTCCTATTGTACATGTACAACAGAGATGTGCTCATTTGGAATTACATATTGAAGTAAATATAATGAAGAAAAGCACCCTCTCTGCTATGATGATCCATCCAAATCCAAAATGCATTATATGCAGGTACTTCAGCAAGTTCACCTGGAAGCAATGAGTGTATCTTCCATTTTGGGGCATATTTGTAAATTACAATTTGTTTTTTATTAGTGACCGCAAAAACCCAAATGTTTGAAGCAATCAAAGAAAAGCAGAGAGGAAAGCCGCTTGCTCAGAGGGAGTCCAAAGACTACTTTGGATTGTTGGGCTCCCTGTTTAAATTTGTAAGGTCTGTACCTTCCTATGTTAAGCGCTGTGGGATGACATATGTTATAAACTGCACTATACAAATAAAATTGAACTGAAATTGAATTGAATTGAAGCTTGGAGCTGACTGCTGCTCTCCAGGACAATGAGCCTGTCCATCCTGCACCGTCTAATTTCTCTCTGTTTCCTAAACAGAAAGCTTGCGTGGTCACTATTTTTTTTTTTTTTTTTAGAGTGATGAAGTCATGCATGCTGTTGCGCAGGCTCAAGATGTGACTTTCCTCTGCATAGGGATAGTAATGCTTTAACATCAGTGGATCAACTGCATTTAAGTTAAGGGAGAACAAGTTGTGAGAGAACGCCAGAACAATCTTTCATCTGTGACAGAGCTTATTGAAGTACCTACGTATTGTAGACTTTGAGGCCTCTTGCCAAACAGCGACCTGAACATGAGACACACCTGATTTCCAAAGCTCACATAGGACAACACTCTCCCTCTTCATTGTTAAATATTATGCACCTAATGCATATAACAGATATTACTCTCACATATTGTACAAGTTAGGCCACATTTAATCTCTATGTTATATATTATTTGCAATCTACTCTGCATTACTATTCTGTCTTATATTTTACTAGATTGGTATAATTCACTTTATATTTTCCATCTCACAAGATCCACTGTATTGCTTGACTTGACTTAATGATCTTATAGTTTCTATTTCTATTTCAGCACATTTTAATACATATTATTATACCTGTACATCAGTGTATTAACTTCTCTACTTGTGTATACTTGTTTCTGTCTTTGCGCTGATGCAACATGTAAATTTTTCATCTAGTGATTAGATAAGGCTTATTTTCCTTATTGGGAGACATCACTGTCTTCTTTAGAAAAAAGTCTCCATAACAGATTTGACGGAGAAAGTCTTTAGCAGAGCTCCATGTTCTGTCACTTAGAATAACTCGCAGCCACGACAGCTGCAGCAAGTACATGTCGTCTTTAAAGCATCTACTCACAGACGATACAAAAATAAAATTATTAATAAGCATGAGTCAATATTGAATAGATTCATGTCAGGCTGAATCTGTGCTGTTACGACACTTGAAAGACTTTAAAAAGTGAAGTGAAACTATAAGCACTCGGTGCTCTGCAGACAATAACAAGCAAACCAACAAACAGCAGCAGCAGGAAGAAGTAATGGAAACAGCTACCCTGTGATCTTACCTCCAAATGCGACGTGACAGAAGAGCAGCAAAGCAAATAATTTCTTCATCTTTTTTTATTTTTATTTTTTTGGAAGTCCTGGAGCTACAGGGTTTCAGTCAGATAGTTAGAAATAGATACTAAAAGTGGGGCGTGTCGTTGTTATACAGTCTGTGGTCCTTCAGTAGCCACAAAGAGCCTCCTCTTAAGGAATGT
>NW_007580356.1:14651-16478 GCF_000690725.1 Stegastes partitus | reverse complement strand
AGTTATTTTTGGACTGTTTGGTTTTCCTATGTAGCAATGTTGGCGTTTTCTCTCTAAAGCCGTACTGCACCTGGTCCATTAGGTGTGAACCATGATCCAGGACGCTTGGTGGTCACGTGATACACGGAAGCCAGTTCCCGGAAATACTGAGCGGGCAATTTGTATATGTAAATACAGAGAGACAAATCTGAGATTATTGGTAATTGATAGTCAATAGATGAATTGATTTACAATATGCATTTTTTTTTAGAGTAATTAATTATTAATATAATTAATTTTGCCAGTGTTAGAGGATTAGTATAAACAGCTAGTGTTACCTGTCTTGTTGACATATTTGAGGTTAATGCTAATATGGTTAAAGAGCCACCTGCTATTTATTGCTTGTATGGCAGTCAAGAGCAATCACATCCTCATGTTTAGTGATATATCTAGAGGGAGAGGAAGGGAAGAAATTTTCTAGAATTCAGATTAGATCACTTTTTTTGGATGAAATAAGAAGACATTTCTCTTGAATGTGCATAAATCTGCTCTTTAAAATGGGGTGTTAAAATACATCACATCCAGACAGGACAGAACAGATAGGGTATAATATATATAGAAATCAGATATTACCTGGAAATGCTACGCGACAAAATAGAATAAAACCAACGATAACTAACTTCAACATCTTTCTTTATAAACTACAGCTGAACGCTGAGTTTTAACCTGAGTTTGTTATTCACTGATCGTACGTGATGTATTTTAGGGGGACGTTCCTACTGAACCCTCGGTGATCTGGCTTTAAACAAAAGCTAAAGCCTGTTTTCTAATGGTATCATCATTCAAACTGCTTGTCATTGTAATATGGAACAAGATATTCCTTTTTCATACTCACCGTTTCTCCCAGAGTTAAACAGTGAGCGGTGCACACCCCCCTCTGGCCAGGCTACATGGTTCATTCCATCACATGTCGCAGACTTCAGTTGACCAAACGTCATTAAACATTTTCATGTCCCTCTGTTGTATTATTTTATTTAAGTGTTTACTGACAGTTGATGTAATGAGTTAAACCTTTTTTTCCCTCCATCTGTACACATCTGGCAGTTTTAACAGTTAACTCTACAACCTCTAAGTGAACCAAACATGGAGAAACTAACATATTTCAGTCATTAAAAACTCAGTGTACAACATTAGTTTTTCTATATATACAAGAATATGTGCAATATCAGTATTTTTTCCATCAATATTTCCACTTATGGAGGAATATGTGCTATACCACTGATATGTGTAATGTTATATTCCACATTTGGGGATTTTTTTTTTCTGTGCATCTGAATATCTACACATGAAAGAATCAGTACTTCTGTATATTTTTGATACTTTTTCATTTTCTAATGATGTTCCATACAATTTGCAATTCCCCCTTTGATGCAACACTGCAAATTTTCCCCACTGTGCAATGAATAAAGTCTTATCCTAATATTTAGTGCATTAGAGAGTACGGCGACCTGATTATCTGCCAACAAAAACAAAAAATAATCTGCCTGACAATCACATGTTAGAATTACAATATTTCAAAATTGAAATCTCCTTATCAGAGTGCTCTTGCCAATATTTAAAAAGTCTGCTCTCTGCCTCCATGAATTGTAAATTTGTGTTAATTAAATCATAACTTATCCTGGTGTTTAGTTTGACCCAAAAGCTGGACACAGAAAACCAAAGTCAAAAGTCTTTATTAAGTGAGCCAAAGGTATCACACAGATGATCAGTCTGTGTGGCAACAAATCCAACTAAGGAAGCAGGCAAAAGGCAAAAACCAGCAACAACCCACATCCAAACATTTAATAT
>NW_007580356.1:11743-14056 GCF_000690725.1 Stegastes partitus | reverse complement strand
AAATGTGTTTGGAAAGCGATGGCAAATAAACAGACATAGTTTACAATATGTGAACCATCTTTCATAGATATTTATACTGGAGCAGAAGAAGCAGTCTGTTGTAGACATGCAGTATGTGTTCAAAGAACAGCAATAATCACATAAAGTTGCTCCTGCACCTGTGGTTGTCGAGTTTCTCTATACAAAATTATGACCATAAAGTGGCAGCTATATGACATTTTTGTTCCACAGTCACATTGTGAGTAAAACTGTGAGTTGTTAACATGTAGAGTTGGTTGTTCAGATCAGATGTCAGTAATTTAGATTTGCAAGTTGCAGAAATAGAGAATGCTGCAGGTCTGTGTTCCTGTTTCTCTCCTCATGTGTCAGTTGATGGTATCTGTGACTCTGTGGAGGCTTCGTCATCTGTTGCAGGTTCCTTGTTCTTCTTGCTGAAGACAGTTATTTACTGAAGATTGTTCTTTATTCCTCTGGCTGCATGTTTGTGGTCGTTGTTCTTCTGGAGAACTTGGATCCAATCAGAGGCCTCTCTGATGGTTTTGCATGATGGATAAGAATCTAAACATTTAAAATGTCTACATTTTGTTGCACAATACTGCACACAAAAGTAAACTGGAGAGAAATTAGTTTTAAACTTGGGCTTGGCTTCATAATTGCAAAACAGAATCAAGTACAGTTAAAAGAATTGACGGTTTTGACAGAATCCCAACTTCACTGGAGTTTGCTCCCCTCCTCCAGTCTTGGACTAGTCAGGACAGAATGAGAAATGAACAGAGTAAATGATTGGTCACATGATTAGTAGAATTCATTACTATTTAGTGGATAGGAAAAAAATAGTCTTTTTAGGTTTATTCCTATCTCCAAAGTATATATAAAACAAGGATGTACTCACTGTGATCAGCTAGGATCTGAATTTCTGTCTGCAGAATCTGAGGCTACAAGCACAAAACAAAGAACCAGTTGATTACAGAACTCCGGTAAATATCCGATAGAAAAATGAAATTAATGTTTCATTTTGACTGAGGGATAAACTCACTGTTAGCAGGGCCGAACCCTAAAATAAAGTTGAGAGATGATTGCAGTTAAAATGATTTATCTATAACTTGTTGGAAATATTTTTATAGATATCTGCTTTGAATGTAAAGGCAGGACAACTGTTCTTGTGTTGCTGAGTACCGTTATATCTCGTTCTCCAGATAAAGGGTCCAGCGATGCAGAGCACCAGCAGCAGCAGCAGCAGCAGCAGAACTACAACTCCTCCAATGACAGCACCAGCAGGAAACCCTGACGGAGAAACTGTAACTGAAACACAACCCTCAGATTTCATCTCTACTGCAGCACAATGACAAATATGTTTCATTTCCAGACTCCAGCATTCTGACCAACTTACCCCCGTTGGTCATGACCACTGCTTTGTCCAGTTTGGTTCTGATGTCGTCTTTGACACCAGACAGCTGAAACACACAGTTGTATCTCTTCCAGTCTTCAGGTGCGATGGATGAAACCTTCAGGTCAACACTCATCTGGAAGCTTCCATCATGGTTGGGGAGGATCTCTCCTTTGTCCACGTCCTCATGAAGCTCCTCTCCATCTTTGGTCCAGAACAAGTCGGCTCTGTCGGGGCAGAAACCTGTAGCGTGGCATGTGACCGGAGAGGAGGCAGTCTTCTGGAGGAGAGACACTGAGGGAAGATCTGCAAAGACAATAAAACCAAAAAATAAAAACAGAAGTGAGGAAGAAGGAGAGAAGAACACATCACAACTACAAAGGGGCTTGTGATTCTACCTTTTCTCTCCAGGAAGCTCCTCCCGTAGTTCAAATAGTCCTTCAACCACTGAGGACAAATGTCGGTGAGTAAATTTTCACTGAAGTGTAATCGATGTTTGCCTGGGTCCCAATTTTGCTTGAAGCTGGAAGCTTTCTCTGTGTACCGCCATGTCAGTGTCTTCAAGTCCAGTGATATGAATTCTTCTCCATCATAACCAAACCGTCGATATCCATGAACTTCTCCAGTCTCACTGTCCAATTCACAGCTAGAAATCTGCTGAAATACGTGAACACCTGGGAAGGAGAGAGATTGTAGTAAACCAGAGACAGAATGAAGTTCAGTCATTTTGACAGGAGGTGTGACAAAAAAGAAACGAGACATTGGTTGCCGATCCCACGATTCAGCAGCCACACAGTCATGAAGTCATCATAGTGTTGCCCAACATCTCAACACTGTATGGGTAGATCAGAAATCTTAACATTAAAACTCAGATGTGGAGGATTAATGATCAGCTTTGACGGTGTAAACTGTGGCTTTAAAATTGA
>NW_007580356.1:0-6227 GCF_000690725.1 Stegastes partitus | reverse complement strand
CAGTTAGAGCTTATGTCCCAAAACCACTGAGATATTTTAACTGTCAAAGATTTGGGCACACAGCAAAAAACTGTGAAGAAAAAATGAGATGTGCATGGTGTGGTGGAGGGCACAAGTATGGGAAGTGTGGTGAAGGAGTAGCGCCAAAGTGTTGTAGTTGTGGTGGGGCCCACAGTGTGGCATACGCTGGTTGTGAGGTTATGAAGCAGGAGCGTGATATTCAAAAAGTAAAGGTGCAAAAGTAAATATCCTATGCAGAGGCAGTGAGAGTGACAAAGGAAATGCCCAGCAATCAACTAGAGTGAGGGAAGTGCCAGAGCCCTGGACGACTCATCAGCAGAGCCAAAATGGAGTTTTTGTTGATACAGTCACATTAGTTACATTTATTGCTGAGGCTATAAACCTCACTGTGCATGTTAAAACCAGTGATGAGAGGATTAAAATGATAGTGAATGCAGCGGCTATTTTACCTGGAGTTGCAGGACTGACATGGGAAAATGTGAAGGACAACCTCAGGCATCAGTCCACTCGGGTAACATGATTGTACTTATTATAATGGTTCTACTTCTTCAGTGGAATGCAAGGAGTTTACTGGCCAGTGGCCAGGAGTTCAAGCATTTCATTAGAGAACAAAGTGTGCAGCCCGATGTTATTTGTGTTCAGGAGACATGGCTCAAACCTTCTTTTGATTTTTCAATATATGGGTACTGTGTGATTCAAAGCGACAGAGAGCATGGGGAGGGAGGTGGATGTGCCACATTTATAAAAAGTGACATTCCATACAGGTTGCTTGATGTAGGCGGTGACCTAGAATGTATAGTGGTCGAAATATGGGACAGAGAGGAATCTATCACAGTGATAAATCTGTACAACCCATGTCATAGGTCAGAGCTCCAGAGTTTACTGAGTATTCAGGGACAAGACCGGCAGAAAGTAATATGGTGTGGGGACTTCAATGCTCATAGCACTGTCTGGGGGGGTCGTCACACAGATCCAAACGGAAGAGTTATTGAGGACTTGATGGAGGAGCGTAACCTGGTGTGCCTAAATGATGGAACTGGTACCAGATTTAATTCTGTGAGTGGAATAGATTCAGTATTGGGTTTAACTTTAGTGTCAAATATTTTTGCTGGAATTAGTCAATGGATTGTTAGAAATGACACAACATTGGGAAACGATCACTATCCTGTTTTTTGTTCAATTGGGGGAAAAGTTTGTGTGATGCCGAGGGAACAAGTCCCAAAGTGGGTGTTGTAAAGAGCAGATTGGAAAAAATTCCAAGAGATGTGCGAGGAGGCTGTAGTAAATGTTTCCGAGGTGGATACGATAGAAAACATGACTAAGCAGTCAACAAAAGTGATAATAGAGGTTGTGCTGAAATGTATTCCAAAAAGTAGACCAAAGCAAAGCAGAGTGCTCGTACCTTGGTGGACAGAGGAATGTCCTAAAGCTGTCAAAGAGAAGAAAAAATCATTTAGACTCTTTAAAAGAACTCTGAATATGCAGCATCTTGTCCAATTCAAGAAAGCACAGGCTGTTGTTCCAAGAACTGTGAGGCAGGCTAAGAGAGCAAGTTGGAGAACTTTCTGCTCAAACATTGGGAGAACTACTCCTGTGGGAGAAGTTTGGGGAATGATTAAGAGGATGGGGGGAGACAGAAGGGAGTGGGATTACCCTGTGTTAGTCTCAGAAGAAGGTCGAGCAATTTCAGACATTGAAAAGGCAGAAGTTATGGCAAGAAGTTTTGCAATGATCCATAGTTCAGATAATTTATCAGAGGTTGCCAAAATGAGAATAGCTAAAACAAGAGCTCAGTATCGTGAAGCACTAGCAATGAAGGTGGCTTCAAATCATCACTTGGATTGTTTATTTGTGATGGAAGAAATGAATAGAGCACTCACAAAGACTAAACCAATGTCACCAGGCAAAGATCAGATTTTTTATTCAATGTTCAAATATCTGGGGAGGCAGGCCCATAAAAAACTATTGTACAATCAAATTTGGTTTGAGAGGAAGCTACCAAACTCTTGGCAAGAGGCAGTAATTGTGCCCGTTAAGAAACCAGGGAAGGATCCTTCAAAGCCTTGTAGCTGTCTGCCAATTGCCCTGACATCAAATCTCTACAAAATTATGGCGCGGATGATAGTCGAAAGATTGTCATCTGAGACTGAAAAAAGAGGTGTGTGAGCTAATTATCAAAGTGGCTTTAGAAAGGCAAGGAATACAAATGACTCTGCTATTAGACTAGAAAACGAGGTGAGAAAGGCGCAGGCTAATAAGGAGCCAGTGTTAGCTGTGTTTTTTGATATAGAGAAGGCATATAATGTGGAAGGAGGGTCTTTTGATCAAATTTCACAAATTAAGGATCGGTGGCAGAGTTTTTAACTGGATTAAAGATTTTCTTTTTTAACTGAAAATCCTGGTGCAAATTGGATCAACATTTTCTAGTCAGTACAGGGTTGAGAATGGAACTCCCCAAGGCAGCGCAATAAGTCCTTTGCTTTTCATTATAATGATTAATGATGTGTTTGGAGCAGTGTCAGGCTCTGTTGGAAGGTCTTTGTTTGTGGATGACGGAGCGTTGTGGAGTAGAGGGAGGAATCTGGAGTATCTTTCTGGTAAAATCCAAGAAACTGTCAATCGAGTAGTTGAGTGGGGGTTTGATTGGGGGCTCAGGTTTTCAGTGGAAAAAACTAAAACGGTCTTTTTTACGAGAAAGAAAGTGAGTGAGGACTTAAAGCTGAGAATTTATGGAGAGGAAGTAGAAAGAGTGAAATCATTTCAATTTTTAGGTGTAACATTTGACTCATGCTTGACATGGAAAGACCATGTTGACAGGATTGAAAGGAAATGTAAAAATGTTATCAATGTAATGAGGTGTGTGGCAGGAAGAAAGCGAGTTGCTCAGCTCTAAAACGGGTGTATTAGGCTCTAATAAGATCAGTACTGGATTTTGGGTGTGTGGCCTATGGATCAGCGGCACACTCCTTGCTAAAACGGCTCAATGTGATCCAGGCCCAAGCTCTCAGAGTCTGCTGTGGAGCTTTTAAAACATCTCCAGTGAATGCTTTAAGGATGGAAATGGGAGAGATGCCTCTGGATTTAAGAAGAAAGCAAATTATGGTTTGATACATACATTTCCAGTATTATGGTGATTTTATATGAAGTAATTTTTCCTGAATCAATTCATCCCTTTGTAAAGGAAATCACTACATTCAGGCACCAGCTGACAAGTCACACTATAATGGACAATAATGCAGTCCGCTCTCATGCATTGCTTTTAAATATTAAACCCATTAAGATCAGTTTGTCTTATTCAGTATTATCCCTGATGAGTCTACAAACATATACGCATGATTTACTTTTCTGTCCTGTTTTGTCCTCCCCTGAATCCCCCCCAAAGCCTACAACTACAGCATTACCAATAGAGAGCAAAATAAATGATCATTTGATAGTCAGGTAAACAGCAGATACTCGGTCAGCACATAAATATCCAGCAACATTTGTCCCTCTTACATGCACAAAGTACAAACTTCTGTTGTAGGCCAGAGCACAGATGAACAAACCTCCAGTCTGACTGCGATGCTTCATCAGATCCTTGATGCTTTTTCTGAAGACTGTTTGTGTATCGATGCAGTGACTGTACAAAACTGTGAGCTCTGGATTTTTGTCCATGAAGTTTTTCTGCTTTTGTATTGTCATTCCATTTGGTTGTGTCAAAATGCTAAGCCTGTTGGAGAAACTACACCATCTTATCAAACAAATCACTTTCGACAAGAACCAGCATGTTTAAAACTCTTAACACTTCTTACCTGAAAGTGCCTTGGAAAATAAAATGAGCAGAAAAACAAGCTCCATTGTCTCTGTGGCGGTTGAGTGACTGCTGCTGGTTTCAAGTGTGTAAAACTGCAACAAAAAATCAAACGTAAAAGTCTGAGACAAAGAGTGTTTCTTATCAGCTCAAGTGATCAGAAGGAAATAAGGAACAAAACATGTTTGACTGGAAGAGTTGGGTTATGTATTGTGTAAGGAGGAGTCTGAAAGAAAATTAACTGGAACACCTGAAGATTTCATCCAAGAAAACACATACAAGTAGGAAACAGTTCAGACGAGGCAACAGTGTTGTGTACGGACAGGTAGCGATGTCAAAAAAACAATTTAGGTATCAAATTTTAAAACAACAACCTTCAAATGGGAACAAAATAAAGATCCATAGCTAGAAGACTTAAGAAGAAGCTGCCACTGTTGATCTCTCATTACAAAAGTTGATATGAATAAATAAATACACAGTTTCAAAATGAAAATGAAGACTGTTTCCAGGTCAAGCAAAAGCAACTGACTTCAGTTGACCAAAAGTCATTAATCATGTCCATGTTCCTGTATTGTGTTTGTCTGTGTTTTATGATGTTTAAGTGTTTACTGACAGTTGATGTAATGTGCTAAACCTTTTTTTCCTCCATCTGTACACATCTGGCAGTTTTAACTGTTAACTCTACAACCTCTAAATGAACCAAACAGAGAAACTGACATATTTCAGTCATTTAAAAACTCCGTGTACAATATCAGTTTTTCTATATATACAAGAATGTGTGCAAGATCTGTATTTGTTCCATCAATATTTCTACTTATGGAGGAATATGTGCTATACCACTGATATGCGCAATGTCATATTTCACATTTGGGGATTTTTTTTGTGCATCTGAATATCTACACATGAAAGAATCAGTACTTCTGTATTTATATATTTTTTAGGTTGTGTCTCTTTTCTAGTGATTTTCCCTTCAGTTTACCCCTTTGCTGCTGTAACACTGCAAATTTTCCCCACTGTGCAATTAATAAAGTCTTATCTGAATATTTAGTGCATTAGACAGCACGACGACCTGATTATCTGCCAACAAAAACAAAAGATAATCTGCATGACAATCACATGTTAACATTGCAATATTTCAAAATTAAAATCTTCTTATCAGAGTGCTCTGGCCAATATTTAAAAATTCTGCTCTCTGCCTCCATGAATTGTAAATTTGTGTTAATTAAATCATAACTTAGCCTGGTGCTTAGTTTGACCCAAAAGCTGGACACAGAAAACCAAAGTCAAAAGTCTTTATTCAGTGAGCCAAAGGTATCACACAGATGATCAGTCTGTGTGGCAACAAATCCAACTAAGGAAGCAGGCAAAAGGCAAAAACCAGGAACAACCCACATCCAACATTTAATATGCAGGCAAATGTCTTAAAAAAAGAGCTGGCAAAAGTCATACAAAAGGAGTTAACCAAACCAGAAAACACTAGCAAACAAATCTGTAACAGAGATAAGGCTGAGGTCAATATCCCAGATCATACAGGGGATTTATATCTAAAACATGTAAACACAAGCAGAGCAAACTTGGAAATGGCTGGAAAGCTTGACTACAAGAAGCAGAAAGATGATCTGGCGCAGAGCGATTGGAGAGCTGGTGCTTTTATACTGTGGAAGGAGGTTAATGGATCAGCTTCAGGTGTTTGATGGAAGCAGAGCAGGTGAGAAGGCAGCAGTCAGAAGGATGAAACACCCACAGCAGAGCAGGACACAAAAAGAAGAAAAGACAAAGACATAAAAATACCACTAATACAACAACAACAGCTGCCATGACAGAAATGTGTTTGGAAAGCGATGGCAAATAAACAGACATAGTTTACATTATGTGAACCATCTTTCATAGATATTTATACTGGAGCAGAAGAAGCAGTCTGTTGTAGACATGCAGTATGTGTTCAAAGAACAGCAATAATCACATAAAGTTGCTCCTGCACCTGTGGTTGTCGAGTTTCTCTATACAAAATTATGACCATAAAGTGGCAGCTATATGACATTTTTGTTCCACAGTCACATTGTGAGTAAAACTGTGAGTTGTTAACATGTAGAGTTGGTTGTTCAGATCAGATGTCAGTAATTTAGATTTGCAAGTTGCAGAAATAGAGAATGCTGCAGGTCTGTGTTCCTGTTTCTCTCCTCATGTGTCAGTTGATGGTATCTGTGACTCTGTGGAGGCTTCGTCATCTGTTGCAGGTTCCTTGTTCTTCTTGCTGAAGACAGTTATTTACTGAAGATTGTTCTTTATTCCTCTGGCTGCATGTTTGTGGTCGTTGTTCTTCTGGAGAACTTGGATCCAATCAGAGGCCTCTCTGATGGTTTTGCATGATGGATAAGAATCTAAACATTTAAAATGTCTACATTTTGTTGCACAA